>NW_023494787.1:40256667-40539167 GCF_904425465.1 Colossoma macropomum
CTTCCTCCAAACACCTCAACGGCATCGGAGCCCCCTGCAAATGAGAGTGAAAGACACTCAGAGGACTTTCACTAAAATGCAGGATTTGTAATGTTTCTCAGAATGTAAAGGTTCCTCACCATCTCCTCCAGCAGCCTGATGCTCTCCTCATTCAGATCTCTCAGTCTGAACTGCGTCCAGGTACATGGGATCACTGCAGCATCAGCCACATGCAGCACCACAAGGACGATGCTCAGCACCTTCAGAGCGTCCATCACTCAACTAGTAGACAATGGAGTTTATGGAAAATCAGCGAATGAGCTCGATCCTCCACTCAAACAGTGAGAATGAAGAGTGGCACCAGTCTGTCTCTTTTTATTGTAGTTCTTGTGCGGTTTGCGGGTTCAGTTGCCCTCACGTCTCAAAACTACAGGGGAGCAACGGGGGAATTATTGATCTATGGTCCAGAATCAAAACTGGTACTTCATTTTTTATACATCTGAATGATTTGTGTGGCGTTAATAGTAGTCTTAACATCAAAATTATTAATATTAGTGTATTTGTGCTGGACATTACTTGTGTATCAATAAATGTGTGTCTATCGTCTGGTTCAACGGTGAAATCCTGAGATATGTAATTATTGTAGTACGACATGAAAAACAACCACTGGCTTAATGTCATTTATGGTCGCTCTGCAAGAAGTGCCTGCATGTATTAGAGTGTTTATATTAGCATTACTGCATGACTTGCTCATCTGAATGACTATTTTTAGCACTGAGGAAGTTTGAGCGCGGTTTCGTTTCAGTTTGGCATGAAGCCCATAAAATATAATCTGTTCAAATAAACTGATAAACTGTCTGATCTCCCTAAAATCAAAGTAAACTCTAATTTATTCAGAAACAAAGTCTGTTCTAGTGCAGAAATCTGCACAGGCTAAAGGTATTGCATCACGATCCTATGACCTCACTGGCCTGATTTTCCTGACGTTTTCTTAAATGCACAGGTAAATATCAAAGTCAGAAAACGAGAAGAAAAACTTCACATGAAAAAAGTCAAACAGTAAACGAGTCTAATTGTCGCTGTTGTGCAGAATGAAGATCTGGCTGTTGTTGCTCTTGAAACTCTGAGCGGTGTTGATAGAATCTTCAAGAACGACCAAACATCTGTCACGTGGGACCGAGAAACACTCGGACTCTTCAAGAACATCATCTCTTCTAGACAAGTGGAGAATCTGCAGAAATGTGTACGTTAAATATGTCGGAGTGCGATTGTTTCTGGAAATCAATTCAGTCAGTCAATAATCAACATGTTACATTAATATCCATAAAAACACCGTCCATTAAATCTTTCAAGGTTGGAGAAGATACATCCCAGAGTGCAGTGGGCAGTCCCTCTGCAGGCAGCATTGGTCAACTGAAGTCCTATTTTGAAGAGCTGGAGGAGAAGCTGAGAGTGAAGTAGAAAAATCTTCATCCCCGGAAAAACTACAGATTCCCTCAGAATTGTATTTGTTCATTTATTTATTTGTTTGTTTGTTTTGCTGGTAACGCATTTAAAAAAAAGTTTTTTTGTGTGATGAATTGTGCTTTTTATAGCTTAATAAAACCAGATATTAAAAATAAGTTGAAAGATCTGCGTTGTTCGTTTTTAAAAGTGTCATTGTGTTTAAATAAATCATACAAGGGATTTAATGAAACGTCAAGCTCAGGAGAGCTGAAATAAAAACATGTAGAACTGAAATTATTATAATAAAGATGTAAGAAAGAAGTAGCAAAGGTTACTGGCTACAGTTTTATTAAACCTTTCGTTCAAATTTAAACGCTGCCAAAATATCGTCATAGATGACGTCAAAATAAATCATAAAGCTCAGAGAGTGATACTGAGTGGCGATTCTAGGATAAGAGCTTGCTGAGCACCCAATGAGACCAGACCCGCCCCCGATTTTAAACAAAAAAAATGTACGTTCTACAGTAATTTTTGACTACCAATCCCACACTTGTGACGGAACAAAGCCACAAAGCCATCACTTGGCCGACCAATGGCACAACAGCTAGCTTCACTCATTTGAATTCAAACAGTGAGTGGACAGTGGTTTAATAACAACCTGCAACATTAGCTTCCTAGACAAAAAAACGTCAGCTAAGAATAACAGCATAAATAGTGATCTGAGATTCAGTGCAGCAAAAACGAAGACTGCTGCTTATGACTGTGATGTGTTGGTGCTGAATGATAAAGTAAAGAAATCCTCATCTGCGCTACTTACTGGAGCCACAACACCACAGACAGTCACACTGTAAGTGGCACTAGAGTGTTTGTGTGTGTGCCTAGGTGTGTGCGCGCACGCTCTGCTTGAGCATCCCTAAATAGGGGCTAGACACGCCTCAGGTGGTACTGTTTATGATTGATTAAAAATGCACACAATAAAACAGACAATCAAACAGTCAGATGGAGTTTTTTTCATTATTTGCAAAGAACTGGAAGTGAAAACGGACACATGATGTAAAAGGAAACTGTCTAAACCGAAACAGTTCTAGCTAAGTGATATCTGCTTTTTGCACTTATACAACGCGCCCTTCGCTTTTCAAACATCCCATGATCCTCAGTACAAAACCCGCATCATGGACCCCAGAGCGAGCAGATATTCTGGAGATCTTCCTAACAGTCCTGAACGCAGGTAGCTCGTGCATTTATCATTAGACTGCAGCTTCTCACTTCTTGCGATGTTCATATCTACAAACTAACCATGATCTCTTCTCCTCTTCAGCCCAGTATCAGAATGGCATTTCAGCGTTTGTCTTGGATCAGCACTCTTCTCTGCATTGCGCAGGTCAGCTCAATGCCCACTAAATGCCAGCTTCAGCGGACGCTCGTGGCAAAAACACACAACCTGCTGGAGACCATGGTACGTAGACCCCTACACTGTAATCCCGCATTTTGTTGTCAGTTGTACATAAAACTCAGCATATCCCACACATTGCTCAACAATTTTAAGTTAAGGGAAAGTTTTTGATGATTTTGTACACCCAAATGACATTTTTGAGTTGAATTAACTTATTGCTATTTCGTTTAGTCTGTTGCTATGGCAACTTTGAAACCCCACATTCAAAAAATGACGACATTTCTGTTGGTTTTAATTGTTTCTTTCTCATTAAAGTTGCTGAACAAATGTGTGAAACTGAGTGAAACTAAGTAAGCTGTGAAATACAATTACATGTTTGTTTTGTTAAAACACGATTTTATTAGATAAAACGTATATTTCTTTCCCATTGGCTGCTGGCTCCAACTATTTGCATACTTAGTGTATCTTTCCCTTTGTTTTACTCACCGTCAGTGTGCTTTCATTCCACCCAGGCCGCCTTTCCTCAGGCAAATGATTTTTATATATGCTTTACTCAGCTGTCTGACATTGTGTTGTTGGCTAAGAATGAAGGTTATCATGTTCTCTGCTAATGAGTGGGCATTTGTGTTGGTCAGTGAACATGTTCACAGTAACGGTTAACCCTTCGATGTTTAGCAAAGAGGTTAATATCACTTAAGCAAAAAATAATTTTAAATTGAGTTTTAGTTAAATTACGTATAGTTAAAATACAATTTCAAGACGTTAAATTAAAATAATTAGAATTTGCGAGTTGCGGAAACGTATGTTTATATTAGCGTAACTCAAAAATTATAGTTATTCTAACTCAAATTTTCATTACACATTACTTACTTTTTTAAGGCAACCGGTTTTCTGAATGTTTTTTAAGTACGTTCAACTTATCCGGGCCTACAGTGTAGAAGAAGCGCTGACAGGAGATTCATCTCACACACTTTAGATTCTTTGTGTCCTCCTTCGTGGTCATTTGATTCTTGACTCTCCTTGTCCACTGACAGACTGGTCCATTTCCTTTACAATGTTTGGATGACAGTCCAGTTGAAATAAGATCTCCCACATGGGCTCTGCTGTCCAGCAATTCCAAACAGGTCAGTTCTTCCTCATCAGATCTGCTCCAAAGCTTCATTCTGGATAGAAGCTTGAAGGTTTGTCTGGTTAAACTTTATCAGCACTTTGGTCAGCAGGCTGTGTTTATCACTCTGTGCAGGATGTGGGGGCCGCAAAGGCTGTTTATAAGACCCTGATGAAGGTGAGCTCTCTGATGGAGAACGACGGTTTTCCACAGTCCTGGGACGCTGATAAGCTTGTAAAGTTTCAGATCATCGTGGACCGACAGGTCGAGGAGAGCAAATGTGTAAGAAAGTTAAAGAGGCTTTTAAATACATGAAGTGAAGAGGTGAACAGAATGAATGTCTGCATGAAGTGTGTTAAACGTAGATTTGATTTGTTGTTGCAGATTATGAGCATCAAAACACAAAAGGAAGAAGATGATTTTCCTGCGAGAGACGCTGCACTTACAGACTATTTTGAGAAACTCGAGAAACTTTTAAAAGAAAAGGTATGAGAGCTTCTAAAGGAGAAGAAGAACGTTCTCTGTTCTCTACTGTAACTTAAAACATTCATTTATGACTGTGATGCTCTGTGTCTAACAAAAATGTGTGTTTGTGTGTGTGGTATGTTGACAGGAGTTCAGTGTGTGCGGGTGGGAAGTGGTTCGCAGGGAGTTGCTGTCTATTCTGCAGTTCATTCTGGTGGAGAACTCAAACAATTTTTGGTTAACAGTCTAAACTGTGGAAAGAAGAGCTTCTTACAACACTGTTTATAACAGTCCATCTGATGTAAACGTCTTTATTTATTTATTTATTTATTTATTTATTTATTGAGTATGTTTTGTGACGTGGACAAACGCAATAAAAACTGTCATTTGAAATCTTGATTCTGCCGTGTTTGTTAAGAAGAGCTTTATAATGAATTGAAGAGTTCAGTTGCAAAAAACAATATACGCCAATGCAGTGCAATTTCTGGACTTAGAAAAGTTGGTTATCTGCTTAACTGACAGCTTCTTAAAGGTTTATTAACCTTAAAATAAGTTAACAACTGTAAAATCTAAATTATTCTTCTTTTAATTCACTATTACAAGTTCAGTAAACATAAAATTCTAAGCCAACCAGATTACTGACTTTTTACAGTCAAACGTGTCAGCCAAACCCATGAAACGTACACATTTCTGCAGATTCTCCACTTGTCTAGAAGAGATTATGTTCTTGAAGAGTCCGAGTGTTTCTCGGTCCCACGTGACAGATGTTTGGTCGTTCTTGAAGATTCTATCAACACTTCTTAGAGTTTCAAGAGCAACAACAGCCAGATCTTCATTCTGCACAACAGCGACAATTACACTCATTTACTGTTTGACTTTTTTTCATGTGAAGTTTTTCTTCTCGTTTTCTGACTTTGACATTTACGAGTGCGTTTAAGAACACGTCATCTGGGAGCGCGCGCCATCCTTCCTCCAAACACTTCAACGGCATCGGAGCCCCCTGCAAATGAGAGTGAAAGACACTCAGAGGACTTTCACTAAAATGCAGGATTTGTAATGTTTCTCAGAATGTAAAGGTTCCTCACCATCTCCTCCAGCAGCCTGATGCTCTCCTCATTCAGATCTCTCAGTCTGAACTGCGTCCAGGTACCTGGGATCACTGCAGCATCAGCCACATGCAGCACCACAAGGACGATACTCAGCACCTTCAGAACGTCCATCACTCAACTAGTAGACAATGGAGTTTATGGAGAATTAGCGAATGAGCTCGATCCTCCACTCAAACAGTGAGAATGAAGAGTGGCACCAGTCTGTCTCTTTTTATTGGAGTTCTTGTGCGGTTTGTCGGTTCAGTTGCCCTCACGTCTCCAGACTACAGAGGAACCCGGGGGAATTATTTATCTGTGGTCCAGAATCAAAACTAGTATTTCATTATGTATGTGTCTGAATGATTTGTGTGGCGTTAATATTAGTTTTAATATTTAATATTTAATAATTAATATCAGTGGTGGTTTTATTAGCTCTCCTCATTTTGATCGCTCAGCCTGAACTGCGTCCATTTGGGTTCCAGCAACATAATTGTCCGTTCCCTTAATGGATTATATGTGCTCTTTGCAAGTTCCACATTGAGGAAGTTTGAGCGCTGTTTAGTTTCAGATAAAGTCTATTTAAAGTGTAAACGTGTTCAAAGCTGATCAACGTGTTCAAAGACTTTTCTCGTTTGAATTAAAACAGAGTAAGATTAATTTTGAAAGACATTCTGGTATTATGCAGAAATGTGCCCATGCTGCAGATATTACATCACCATTTACACGTTTCATTCATGTGTAAATCATGAAACTGGCCTGACTTTCCCTTTCAGTCATTCACTCGTGCATTTCCGCTGAGTCTCCTTTTCTCTTAAGAATGACTTGAAGCGCTTCAAAACTTCTTCTATCCGTCAGTTGGAACCGAAATCGATTGTTTGATGCCACAGACTGAAACCACTCACTAAAATGTTGAATATTATCTGCCACTGCCATAACTATTTGCAAATCGCTTACAGCCAATCAAATGGTTTAAAAGGGTCATTCTACAGAAACGTTCACTTTTCTATCGCTCCATAGGTGTCACTGGTGTTACCAACCCTCAGTGGTGTTACATATAAGAAAGATAACACCAGAGACAGTAACACCAGTGACAATTTTAATGAAAATTACATTTTACAAAATTGCTGCTACAGAGCATCAAACCACATGGTGTCAATCATGGAATATCCACTAAATATGTCATTTAATCCATTTGTATTCTATTTTTGCACAATTACCTAAGAATAAAGTAGGTCACACCAGTGACGTCAGCTTAAGGCTTCATATGAAATCATGAGCTAAATGAGAAAATATCTGATAACTGAAAACACAGTGGACCCTGGGACAACAACTTTCATTATATATTTTATAATATTTACTTGGCATTTGTTTTCTTTATATCATTTAATTCATATATTTCATGGTCAAGTATATGGCACTCACCCTTTACACATGGCTGTGGGAACAAGCACTTCTGTGGTGCTTGGAATTCTAGATAATTGATGTAAAAGCCAATATTGCTAAAGTGATGGCTCAAGAAGGTGTAATTGTTAAAATAACTTGTTTTATCTGAAAATGTAAAAAAAAAAATTGTAACGCTAACATGTTTTTAAGGGTAATATATCTGTTAACGCTAGGGACACAAAATTGTAGAATGACCCATTGATGGATAATAAAATGAACAACAGCACGTTCGTACAGTACTCCAAACAGAAGTCCAAGCATAAGATATGTAAAAAACATGACTATGTCCAGAGATGGATCAGACGGGCCAGTGCCAAGGGGCCCCGGGGGCCTTACGCCGCAAGATTCGAGGTGGCTTAATGACTGGAGAAAGTCCACTGTCCTTGAATGTGTAATGAATAAATAAATATAAAGGCTCCTCAGCCTAGCATATTTAAAATAATTAAAAGCCCCTCAACACCAAAAGGGTACAAAAATATATACCTGAAAGCATTCAGGTTAGCTTTCGTTGGCTATTGCACATTAAGAATTAATATTTTTTTTATTACATTGCAATGCAAAACTGTTTAAAGTAGATGCAAATAAACGACATCTGTTTGTTAGATCCGTTTTCCTATTCGTTATTCTTTGCGTTATTATCAGAGTCAGGGGCCCAGGGCCCCCAAGAGACCATGAAGTACTCCTGACTATGGCTACTGGCACACAAATGACAACCCTTTCCTCTCTTCAGTATCTTCTCACCCCAAAGTGGTAGGAGTCCTTTAATACAGCCTGTGATGCAGTGAAAAATACATCTAAAAATAATTATTTTGTCTAAAAATTGTAATCTTCTTGTTAAATAAGGAGATTATTAATTACTCCTCCGCCCATGTGACCACCCTCCACACATCCCCCACTGCAGGTTAATCCCACATTCTTTGCATTTTTCAGCCGTTATAGTTTAATTTATTTATTTTAATTTTATTTTTAGAATGAACTTGACTGAAAATCACCAATGAAATAATAATAATAATAATAATAATAATAATAATATTTTTTATCATCATGCCAATGATTAAATATGATAAAACATATTTATACAAGAAATCATTTGTATTTATTAAGAATCAGAAGGAAATGAAACAGATCAGATAAGAAGATAAACACCACGATACGTACAGTTTTAATTAAATGCTAAGTTAAAGAAATACATTTTTAAATGTTTCTTAAAAGTGAGCACTGAGCTAGACTGTCTAATAAAAGGTGGAATTGAGCTCCGCAGTTTAGAAGCAGAGTAACTGAAAGAGGCATCTCCATGTTTACTGTATTTTACAGAGGGTGTTTTCAGAAGGCCTCTATCTGCAGATCTTAGATTACGTGCCAGGACATAAACGGACAGACACTCTGTGATGTAAGCAGTGCTTTAAGGTCATTTAGAGCCTTAAAAACTAGTAGCAGAACTTCAACATCTATCCTGAATGATACAGGCAGCCAGTGCAGTTCTTTCAAAATGGGAGTGATATGATCTCTCTATTTTGTTTTTGTTAGGATGCGCGCTGCTGCATTTGGTTGAGTTGAGTTGTAAGGGATGTATAGATTTCTTAGGAAGTCCAGTAAGAAGATCATTACAGTAGTCAAGTCTGCTTGTAACAAATGCATGAACAAGTTTCTCTGCGTCGCTCTGAGAGAGAAAAGGCCGAACTTTAGCGACATTTCTCAAATGATAAAACGCTACTTTAATGACTGTGTTTACATGCGGGATAAAACAGAGCTCAGAGTCTAAGATCACACGCAGGTTTCGTACTTCAGGATTGGTAAATGAAGCTGAAGAACGAAGTTTCTTATACATCACTTTTCTGTACCAACGATCAATATTTCAGTTTTTTCATGTTTTAATTGTAGAACATTTTGCGACATTGAAATTTGTGACTAAAAACCCTTAAGAACCAATGAATGAATGAATGTATGCATGAATTAACTTGACTTAAGTGCTAATGGCTCCCCTTGTGGTGAGTCTCCAGCGAGCTAAACATCAATGAGCCAGATCTTCTTTGCATAAAACAGCAGTGACGTATCCGTCAATATGGCACAGCTCTGATGTAGGGTAGTAATATCAAGCTTCTAAGAACATTCGAGTTTTCAGCTGAAATCTTGTTATTTTAATGCAGGACATGCGCTTGTTGAAAGTATTCATTGCTTAATTAATGAATGGAAATGTTCATTTTAAGGTATATTTAAACATAAGAATGTGCCAGAAATAGGCACTGAAAAAAAAAACACGCGCACATGCTGTTGTGTACTGTTTCTTCAGTGAAATGATGAGTCAGTTGAAAGTAAAATTATTTTTCAAAAACCAACTTCAGTAGCAGTAACAAAGAAGCAGCTCTAAAACATACAGTTCCTTGTGGAAATGTAGAAATGCAGCGGAACATATTTATACATCCAGCATCTACCATGAGAACTGATGTTTATTAGACTCTTTTCCTTTTTAAGGGTCTAAAATAAAAAGATAACCCTCAAAAGCGAAAGGTGTGAGTAATAAGTAGCTTCCTTTCCTCACAAATATAGTATATTTGGTATTAAATCTGATCATCATAAAGATGTTAATTATTGACAAACCACTGTCTAACAAAAGGAAGGAAGAAAGAAAGAATATATTTTGTTGTTGTCCATTTTTATTAATTTATCAACATGATAAAAGCATTTTTATTCTTTTTTCTTCTCAAATGAATCAGAGGTCCATTACAACAAACTTGTAGAAAAACATAAGATAACAAAACAGTGCTTAAGTTAAAATCTGAGCATAAATAAACAACACAATAAATAATGTCAAATAAATAAATTATTTTAAATAAATAAATTATTTTAAATAAATAAATAAAATGTAAAAAATCATATATAATCATTCATCGTAAAAATACTTATATTGACTGATCACTTACTAGCTTAGTGTTTTTAGACGTCATACATTACATACATACAATACCAAGAAATAAAACAACAATAACAATAAACACTGACACATTCAAGTAACTAAAATAGCATAAATAAATAAATTAACATATATATATATATATATATAGAGAGAGAGAGAGAGAGAGAGAGAGAGAGAGAAAGAGAGAGAGCATGTTTTGTTCTATATAATTTTTTTGGACAGTTAACTTTTCATTTCACATTTGTCCATATTTGTTCCCCAGGCTTTGATCACATTCCATTTTATTTTGTCCCTTTTAGTTGTTAGCCCCGAAAGTTTCTCCTCAAATGGTCAGCGATTATGTCCATCCTTTCGAGGTGAGTCTTCACTACGGCCCTGATTCGCTCCCAGGAGTAATGGCTGTAGTTCTAAATGAAACATACAAACAAACCAGATATGTTAAGTAGCCAAATAGATGTTTCATTTAAAAGAGATCAGAAAGATGGTATTGTACCTCTTGTATTGTACTGTACTGTACTGTTAACTTTATATCCAAAAGTACGGAGACACCATTTCGAATGAGTGAATTTTAGCATTTTAAAGGGGAACTCCACCAATTGTGCAAAATTACTTAATCATTCAACCCTTTAGATGTAAACAAAATCATTCAGAGTGGTTTGGTGTAATATGCGCCTTTCTAGAGAAATTTACAGAGTTAGAAGTGTTCACCATTATAGTACTAGGAACCAGATGTCCGTGTGTCTACACTACAAATATCACCATTTTATCTGCTATCCAAAATGACCAGTGGACTTACATGCGCCGTATAAGGTTTTATATGTCATGTTGATAATGGTAAAATGGTGCTAAATTTGAATAAATATGTTTTTGGGTACTATTTTTTCCTTACAATGCCCTGCATGTACCCCTCTGCCCTGCACACCTTTTGTGTTGTTTGGGTTGTTGGTGTTGTGTCACTCAGTGTCAACAAAACTCATAGCTTATAAGTAACATTATTCATTAGATGAGCTGCGATAGATAACAGTTGCTCCTTGCTGTCCTACCCCATAAACTGGTGAGCAGAGTAGCAAGTAGTTTGTTGTTGACACCGTCAGTTTCCATTCGCTCTGGGTTGATCTGCTTTGGCGCCAGGTGGCTCAATCTCTCTCTCTCTCTCTCTCTCTCTCTCTCTCCCTCCCTCCCTCCCTTCCTTCCTTCCTTTTGACTCTCTCTTCTTCAAGCTGCTGCAACTCATTTGTGTATTCTGGTTCAAATCGATATGGCTCTATGACATTTTGGAAACAGACCTTATCGATGGCCTCTGCATACTCTGCCATCTTCCAAAATTAGAAGAAAACTGTAAAATAAACTGTAAACAAAAGCTGCTGCCAGTGTTATATCCATTTCAGTTCCCCTTCAAATTCACTGAACAGAAAACAACGGCAAGCAACACCAGAACTACATAAAGTGAAAAAGTTAAAGATTGAATGGCCGCGTGTTTTCACCCAATCTCCAATATAAATTCACCCAAGATAGTATGGCATAACTGAGATTCTGTGATGAACATTTTTTTCAATATGAGTAAACAGTAAACAATTGTATTGATAAATACTTTTTGTACTGTTAGTTGCCGATTGGGTGAATACAGCTGCCGTACAAACCTTTTTTGAACCTTTTTGCTTTCCATAGTTCCAGTGTTGCTTTGCATTGCTTTCTGTTCAGTGAGTGTGTGCGCCCGAGGACCTGATTTGTCAAAGGGAACTTGAATTTGAGGGGGAACTGATAAGGATACAACACCGGGGTTAGCCATGTTGAATAGCTGTAGCTACGGACTAGTAACTCCAAAAGCATGTTAGCTGGTGAGCATTTATGTCAGTTGAGATGCAGTTTTGACAGGAAATGCGGAAATAATCCTGAAGTAATATTTTTACTAAAAGTACGTTTTAGGGCAAAACTTTACAACAAAACGAACACAAAACAATGTCTCAGGTATCAAACAACGCGTTTATAACTGTTTTGTGTAATAACCTAATGGGATGTAGCTTTTAGAGCCATTAAATGCTTTGGACATCTGGTTCCTAGTACTATAACGGTGACCAACTCTGACTCTGTAAATTTCTCTGGAAAGGCGCATTTTATACCAAACCACTCTGAATGATTTTGTTTACATCTTGACCATTGAATGTATAAGTAATTTTGCAAAATCGGTGGAGTTCCCCTTTAAGGTGTACCTAATGCTGATACATTGCAATACATAATAGGTCTCTCTGGAGCAGCCACACATAAGCTTAAGGTCACTATGCCCAAGTTAAGGCATTGCCTAGAGGGATACTTGTGATTCTTAACTAATTATTCAACAATAGTACCTCACTCTTGCTCTTGTGGAATGCAATCAAATTCTCAAAGCAATGCTCCAACATCTAGTGTAAACCTTTCCAGAAGAGTAGAAGCTGTTACTGAAGCCAACTCCCAATTAATAGCCTTGATTTAAGAGGAATCATTGAATGACTAGGTGTCTCTAAGCTTTTGCATATATACATCTGCACACAACACATTACAATATAAGGACACTTACAGCATTTTTGAGAGTTTTCCTCAACTCCCTGAAGTGTTTCTTGAGTTTGGATGATCTTCTTCTTGTGGCTGGGTAAGCTTCAGCCTGTTGGAGAAGGAAGTGTTAAATTAAAAGTCAGTTCAGTGCTCATCGTTTCATGAACCTTGTGCATGAACTTGTGGCTGCAGCATAAAACATTATATCAAGCATTATGCAGCGATTTGCTTTGAGGGTGCATATATATATATATATATATTCAATTGATTATAATACACCACATGTACCTAAATGATAACTAATACACCACATGTACCCCTGCATGTAGACCTACTGTGCATATATTGTGCATATTATATTTCTTTTTGAATACGTACACAGTGTTTAAGTTCTACCAGTTGTCGGGATTCAAGAATGTTCTGCAAATCATCCAGTTCCTGAGTGTCCCATTTCTCTGCATGGTAAAAAAGCTTGACGATCTGCTCTGTAACCTCAGCCAAAAACCTCACTTGGTCCGCAACCTGTAGGAATATAATTAATTTTCATTGTGAGAAAGGAAACAGTTGCCAACTCTGAGCATGTTTCTCCAAAAGCACTGCTGCCTAACAATAATCATAACTAAACACACCAGAGAAAATGTTCAAATATATTACAGAAAATGGACAAATTGTACAGATAGTTATATTGTGGGTTACCGTGCTTTTCTCTATTCTTGTGTAGAGCCTGTGTGGAAATAGTCCAGTTATTGGAACAGTCTGTCCTTCCTACATAAACAACATATTAATATAGGAAGACCATACATGTAGCATAGGTCAAAACAATCACTGCAGATTGACTGCAAATTCAAGATGAAGAATCTGAATAATAGCATCGTGGATAAGCAAACCTTCACTGTGAAAAAGTTTGGACAGTATGCAAAGTTAAAAAAAAAAAATAATGCATGATTTTTACAACTACTTTGAGTTGTGTTTAAATAAAAAAGTCTGGATTTAATATCATACCTTAACAACTCAATTGTTTCATGTAAATATGCACTCATGCATGTGTATAAAAGAAGCCTCCAGGAAAGGCCTAGTATGAGCATAGATGGGTCAAATCCTGTCACTTTGCAAAAAAAAAATACATCAGTAATTAATCCAGCAGTTTTAGAACAACGTTCCTCAGCGAACAGTTGCAAGACGTTTAGGTATTTCAGCCTCTGTGGTGCACAAAATCACCAAAGGATTCTCTCTGTGGCAAGGCTGAAAATCACAACTGAACGGCTGTGACCTTTGATCCCTCAAACAGCACTGCATTAAAAACTACCATGCTTCTGTGAGGTATACGATCAAAGCCCATCTGAAATGGACTGATGCAAAGTTGATCAGTGGAAATGTGTAGTGTGATATGATGGGTTCATTTCAGATTGTTTATGGAAATACTGAAAGTCATCTTTTCCATATCAAAGAAGAAAAGGACCATCCAAATTGTGACCAGTGTGGTGCATTAGTACCCATGGCATGGGTAACCTGCACATCTGTAAAGGCAACATTAACACTAAACTATATATACACATTTGTGAGCAACATGTGCTGCCTTCTAGACAGCATGTTTTCAGGGACGTTTATGCTTAGTTCAACATGACAATGCCAAGCCACATTCTGCCTTTTACAACAGCGTGGCTGTGGGTGACAGACTGGCCTGCCTGCAATCTACTGAAAAGGTGTGGTGCATTGTGAAGTGCAAAATATGACAACAAAGGCCCCATATGGTTACGCAGCTGAAGACTTGTGCAATGGAAGAATGGCAAAACATTCCACATTCAAAACCGGATGGATTTTCTTCAGTGTGTTCAGTCCCCAAATACAGTGGTAAACATGCTCCTTTCCCAACTACTTTGGAACATATTGCATGCATCAAATTTGGAATGAGCATGTATTAACCAAAACATAAATAAATATATTACTTAATTTAAAAAAATACGTTTTTGTTCAGTTTTAAATTAAAAAACAACCCAAAGAGAATTTACAAATCACTGCTTTCTGTTTTAACTAGCATTTCATATACTGTCCTAACATTTTTGAAATGTGACAGACCAGGACAGCCGGATAGATCTTCCAGCAATTCCTAGCCAGGGTTTAATCCTAGTTTTGCAATATGTATCCATGTTTTAGGCAACATAGGAATACCAGATTACTATCAGGCTCTGTCTACCAGCCAAAACTGTGCAAGCAGGCTATAGGCTAGACACAGCATCTTCAATTTACCCAAACTGTAAAAAAAAGCCCATCGGTTTAACCTACAAAAAGTATTTCAGTCTAAATAAATACCTTTCTTTAATGAACGATTCTTTAGATTAAAGCCATGTTTCAGTTAAATAAAATTAGTTTTCTTGCTTGTTACTACATTAAGTAGTTTTATAGGTTGAGCTGACGAGCCATACAGTGCATCACAGTTTCATACACACTTGCTTGTCATTAAACAGAGTCAGACTTTTTGCATTACATACCATTTTCCGCAGCATTGTGAGAGTTTCGCCGCTGATAATCCTGTAATGGTTGGTAATCCAGTCGCAGCCGTAGCATTGAGTCTGGACGCTGCAAAACACGAGAAAAAGGCACAGCCACATTTGTTTGGCGTTCATCTTTGCGTTCATCCTCTCGCTTGCTCAGCTCGTTTTGGAGCAACATGTTGCCGGGTGTTGGATTTATACGAGAGTATGGAAAAGGAAACGAAGCACGTCGTTGCTCAGGTAGCTGAAGAAATTCCTCAGCCCCAGTTGTGTGCTTTCACTTTCCAGATGGCTACGTCACAAGGAAGTCCATGGACACTTTTGCACTTTTTTGACCAAAAATACGACAAAAGGCTCTGAACTGATAAAGTTTCAGAAAGTCTTCACCTTTAAAACTATGCTATCAATACATTCTCAATGGTATAACGAAGAGTGCGGTTTGTTTTAAGACATCGCTCTGTTACGACTCAGCGCTCTAAGATCAAGAAACAGGAACTAATCCATATAACTCGATGAGCTATATTGGATATGAGGTATATACATTAGACTCACCTGATTTCTGCACAGATTAGTATATATTATAAAGCTTAACGAGTCTCTTCGTGTGCAGCTCTTTCTGTCCGCTCCCGGACATCACAAACAAAAAACGAAACCTATACGCTTCCTATCTCCACTTCATAGCCGCCGGAATTTCGATGACGTAATGTGCTGAGGCAACGTTGCGATGCGATGTTGGCTTTTAATTTTGATTTATTTTTAACTATATCATGCCAGATTTTAAATTATTTCATTTTAAATGTCCCCGTGGCTTTTCACCTCAAAGATGTGATTGTCACATTCTCCAGCTAGAACTTTCAAAGCATTCAATTCCAACTTGCTGACCATCCCTAAAACCCAGCTAAAGAGTTCGGGGGGGGGGCTGCTTTTAGTTATCATGGTCCTAAACTCTGGATTTCTCTTTCAGATCGTTTGAGGTCAGTTGATAAACGTAGCATTTTAATGAGACAATTAAAGACCCAGGGAACCCAAATTTGTGTTTTCTTTCTAAATAGGTTAATCTTGTTCTTGCAGGCAAGCGCTAAACATACACTAAGTATATCTTTTGAATAAAATGTAAGATGGGCAGTCCTAATCTTGGGTAATACCAGAGAACTTGTAGGGAGGAGAATTACCACTCTGCAATGTCTTCCGGGTTTCTCAAACGCTAGAGGGCGCTCCTGAGCGAGTTAAAAAAAATAGGGTTGATATGGAGCATTTGAGCAAATATCATAGTTTATAAATGCTTAAACATTTTTAATGTATAACAATACAGTCATTTCCTGAACACAGAATAGCATAAAACATTTTAATACTGCTGTTATATTTTTAAGAGCTTTTAAACTCGAGTTATAGGAGTTTAAAACGGCACCTCATGTATGTCCATGACGTCTGTGAGCACGAACAGCCAATGAGCTGCTCCGCTTGCCAACCAATCAGCGCTCACAAGCAGTAATACCCGCCTTCTGCTGCCCAAAACCCGTTTGTTGTAGAAAAAAGGAAAGATATAGGTATGTTTTCTTTGTTTTTTTTAGTGAAATACGTCCTTCTACTGTCTAAAATTATAGAAACGTTCTGGGAAAGTGATTAGAAACTATTTTAACTTTTCGTTTTTAGCCATTGAGCGCCATTTACTCCCGTTCATTGAGGACTCCCTCGCGGGCGATTGCTGCTGTTTAGCAGTCCTGTTTTTGTTATGATGGGGGAAATAGGAAGTGGCCAGGCTCTTCATAAACTGGCTCTGGCAATGCTTACTGTAAGCATTTCCCTTACCAAACACCCCGCTGTGTCTCTTGCTCCGCCCACTCAAAACAGTTTCAGAGTCAGATAAGCTTAGTGAGCTAAAGCTAACCCAGCATAACCGAAAGCTAGCAAGCTAGAACAGCTGTCTGTAGTTGCCTGTTGCCCCTTCATTCATTTGTCCATACACCAACATTGTTCGCTCGTCTGTTTCTTCATTCATTGCTTTGTCCATCCATTTGTTTGTCCATCTGCACATCTGTTTATCTATGATTTTCTTTGTCCAGTTCCTGTCCCAAAAATCTGGGTAATGATTATAGTTATGTATGAGTGGTGGAGCAGAATAGTTGCCATTCAAGCTTTGCTGGATGATTAACACTCACAAACATTTTTACAAACATTTTTTTTATATTTGACTCTGTGTTCCCTGAGACTTTAAGACTCACCTTAAATTAATAATAGTTTATCAGTTAATTTAGTTACTTTGGTTTTATTCAACTTAAATAAATACTGTAGCGTGTTTGGGAAATGTTCTGCATATTAATTTCAGAGTACTAGTCCTATAACATTTATTCATGGGGTTATCCTGGAAAGGACTCTTATTATGAAGGTGGGGCTAGCCTGAAAGCTGTGTTAATGTGTAGTTCAGCAAGAACTGGGGGTCAGCCTAAAGCTGGAAGTGAGAGAGTGCAGATTTGAGCTTTGTTTAGAGAAAAAATTCTGCTTACACAGCGTAGCTATAATCAAAGTATTCTAACCCATAGCTAGCCTGATTCAAGGTTCCGTTGGTAACTAAATCAAATGTATTTTCATACAGTAGGTTTATTTATAATGTTTACTGTTTTGCCAAAAGTGATAACAAGGAATACTGAAAACGTAAGGTTTGAGCACTCAATCCTGATTAAACCAATCCAGAGAAAGACACTGAAAAAGAACACAAAACTGAGAAATATTGTTGCCATATCACTGGCATGCATGAAAAGAAATCCTTCATCACTTAAATACAATTTAAATTCTGACTGCATACCATTAGTCATTTCATTTTTAGCCAATTTTACCATTTACTCAACATAACCTCGCCTCTAGATACTGCCAAACAGAGAATATGAGATTGGTGTAATAAGGGATTTTGCAGGGGCCCCAAGACAGAGTTAACTCAGGGCCCTAGAATTCCTTAAAATGAACTTGCTTCTGCAGCCGGTAACATCACACACCATGGCTACCCTGTCAGAAAAAAGATACTGTAAAACAATGTAAATGTATCCTCAAAAGTGTAACATGGTCCTTAAGGTCCAATTTTCCAATCTTGAAGGTACATTACATTCATTTTCCTAGGAAACAGGTGTGTTTTTTTTTTCAACCTTTTCTTGAATTTTGTTTAAATTGAAAAATAAAATATTCTGGGCTTTCTGGGTTTCTGTTTGTGTACTTCCATTTGACTATTACATCAACTCAGTTTTGTCTTTCAGTTATGCTTTTGGTAATAATTGTAATGATGTAGCCTAATAATTTATTCATGTGCCCATTCCTTTCGCTTTCTGTTTGTAATGCAAGGCAGGAAACACAGGCAGAAGAAGAGAAAAGTTTTTTAGGTTTCAAAATCAAACCATTTTGAGCCTTCTACAGTCTACCTTCTTCATTGTGCCCCAGCCTGTTGGGCCTTTACCAGTGTCACTGTAGCCTGCACTGTTAACACACCAGAAGGTGTAACGGTTAGTTGATTCACCAGTTAGATACTTTTCTAAGAACAAGACCATTTGGACCAGTTCTTTGGTTTGCAGGGATTTACCTGCTCCACCACACCGAATTCAACTCACCAACTGGCAAACATGGCATAACGACATTCATACATTACTAATGTTTCATCGAAGTTGAGGCTGGTTGAGACTGAAATTATAAAGCCAACATTGGTTTGGATCAACATTACACAATCGATGAACACTGGCAGCTGTGTTTAAGAACAACATTTATGGACTGAGGTTTGAATTGCAGTTCAACTGTTTTGTGTGAGTGTATGCCTGGTGTTTCATCAAGCACTGATGATAAGGTCTGTAATGAAAATGCCCAGGCTGAATAGAGATCTCCATTCATAACAATCAGCCAATAACACTTTTGCTAGCAACATGAAGAATACAAATGTTTTTTACTTTCAGGTTTAACAAAAAAGGTCAGAGACCTCTGATGTAAGGTTGTAATGTAAAGCTTCTAAGCAAAAAACATTCTTCAAAAACAAAAACAAAAACTTTCTGCTCTTGAAATATCTTGGTATATTTAATGTGGGTAGTGCAGTAGTTTAAAGAATTTATTAATTGATTATTAAATATTTGAAGAGTTATTTTTAAGGTTTATTTTTATGCCAGACATTGGGGTTTAAAAATGAATAAATAAATAAACACTGTTTCCCCAGTAAAACCTGGCCATTTTCACCCCGATCACAAATATACACTATGCTATTGTGTGTACTGTTTCTTCAGTGAAATGATGACTTGGTTAAAAGTAAAATTATCTTTCAAAAACCAACTTGAGTAGAAGTACCAAAGAAGCAGCTCTAAAAAATACAGTTCCTTTTAGAAATGTAGAAATGATGTGGAACCTCTTTATACATCCAGCATCCATCAGAATAGAAACTGAAGTTTGTTGGACTCTATTCTTTTATCTTCAAAGGTCTAAAATAAAATAATTAAACCCTTGAATGTGAGAGATGCTGTCATCAACAAAAGATAATGAACTTTAATACAAAAAGGAATTATTTACTGTGTGACTCAAATGTAACTGAGTAATAAGTATCTTCCTTTCCTCACAAACATACTTAGTATATGTTGTGTTAAATCTAATCATCATAAGAATGTTAATTATTGACAAACCACCCTCTAACAAAAGGAAGGAAGAAAGAAAGAATATGGTTTATGTTCATTTTTATTCATTTATCAACATGATAAAAGCATTTTTGTTCTTTTTTCCTCTCAAAAGAATCAGAGGTCCAGTATAACAAAGTTGTAGAAAAACACAGGATTTAACAAAACAGTCCTTACATTAAAATCTGATCATAAAAATAAAATAAATACATTTCAAATGATTTAAATAAATGTGTTTTAAATAAATAAATAAATAAATAAATATAAATAAATAAATAATAAATATAATGTTAAAATCATAAAAATACTTCTCTTGGCTGGTCACTTACACAGTCATACATTATACAATGGCAGAAATAAAAGCAACAATAACAATAATCACTGACACATACAAGTAACTAAAAATAGGGGAATAAACAAAAAACATGGACGCATGTTTATGGTATCATGTCACTTTTGTAACTTTGCATTTCACATCTGTTCATTTTTGGTCCCCAGGCTTTGTTTGTTCACAGGACTGAACATTTTGTGTCTGTTCAAAGTCCATTTTATATTCTATGCTTTTGGCTTGTTAGTCTAGAAATGAGTCCTCAAATCACTGTAGATCATGTACATCCTCTCGAGGTGAGTCTTCACCACGGCCCTGATTTGCACCCAGGAGTCATGGCTGTAGTTCTGAAACATACAAACAAATCATGTTAAGTATCTTATATTTGCTCTTGATGTAGCAACATTTTTCATCACTCACTCTTAAAAAATGTTAATCATAAAATAATAACTGAATCAAAAAAAGAGTCCAATATTATTGTATTGTATAAATGCACAGTATTATGTGTTTAACCCATTTATTGTATTAAATTTGCATTATCTGTTAATAACAAAAAACAAAATAGTTCTTGCTTTACTGTATAAATGTGAACTGGGACTAAATAGAAGGTTAAATTGAAAGAGATCAGAAAGCTGGCCTCTTCTACTGTATGTTAAGTCTATGTCCAAACATAAACTCCTTCTAATCAGTGATTTAGATCATTTAAGGTGTACCCATTGCTGAGATATTGTACACACAGATTGCATAATAGCGAATGGAATGGGACACTCTGGAGCAGCTACATGAGTCTAAGGTCACCATGCCCAAATCTGAAACTGTGGTCTCTGGAGTGATGGTGCACCTTTGGGATAGGTTGGTGTGGTGTTTGTAGTTCAGAACTAATCATCTGACATCAGTATCTGACTTCACTAAGCTCTTATGGCTGAATGCAATCATATCCTCACAGCAATGTTCCAACATCTAGTGTAAGCCTTCTCAGAAGAGTAGAGGCTGCAACTGTCAATAAATAACCTCGATTTAAGAGTGAAAGTTGAAAATCACAATATAAAGACACTTACTGCTTTTTTGAGAATTCTCTTCAACTTCCTGAAGTGTCTCCTGAGTGCGGAGGGTTTTCTTCCTGTGGCTGGGTACGCTTCAGCCTGTTAGAGAAGAGAGCATTTAATCAAAGGTTACTTTGGTGCACATTTTTTTGGCATGAACTCATGAACTCTGTGATGGTGATCTTAATTTGGTAAAGAGTAACTAAACTTGAGGCTGCTGCATAAATACACTACATCAAGCATTACTGTGAGATTTGCTTTGGGGGTACATATTTATTAGTTGAGTTGAATGCATACTTTCATAAAGACATACAAAACTAATGCAACATATGTGCACCCTGGCTTGTAGGCCTACTGTGCATATGATATTTTAAATGTTTAAACACTTACACAGTGTTTAAGTCCTTTCAGCTGCTTATTGGCGAGAATGTTTTGCAAATCATCTAATTTCCGAGTATCCCATTTCTCTGGGATGTCAAAGAGCTTGACGATCTGCTCTGTAACTTCAGCCAGAAACCTCACTTGGACTGCAACCTGTAGACATATAATTAATTTTGATTGTGAGAAAGTATACAGACATTTGCCAATGTTTCTCCAAAAGCATTGTTGCTTTGTAATCATAACAGAGAAAATGTTACAATATATCAGATAAAATGGACAAATTGTATAGTTAGTAATATTGCAAATTACCGTGCTTGTCTCTATTTCCTTGTAAAGCCTGTATGGAAATAGTCCAGTTATTGGAACAGTCTGTCCTTCCTAAAAAGAAATATAAACAACAGTGTCAAAACAATCATCCATTCATCATGCAACAATCCACTTCTTTACCCTGTGTGATGCAAGATTATCTGAACAAATTAACATGTTCTTTTAGCCCCATTAAGGAATGAATAACTACAAATTTGGGATGGTAACAGCATTGTACATTGGCAAACCTCAATTCCAAAAAAAGTTGGGACAGTATGAAAAATTCAAATAAAACAGAACACAGTTATTCGTACATCCACTCCACTTTGAGCAGTATTTAATCCAAAAACAAACAATTTTTAATGCTTTACCATTACAACGTCACTGTTTTTTGGAAATATATACTCATTCATGTTTAGGTATAAAAGAAGCACGCAGGAAAGGCCTAGTATGAGGAAGGATGGATCGAGGCTCATCACTTTGCAAAAAATGCACCAGCAATTAAGAACAACATTCCTTAATGAACAGTTACACAGATTTGAGGTATTTCAGCCTCTAGGGTGCACAATATCATCACATCGCTGCATCATCCAAAAATTCTAATAGAAACTGTACATTGCACAGTGGAAGCCAAATGTCAATCACGTTCAGAAATACTGCCACCTTCTGTGGGCTTGAGCTCATCTGAAATGGACTGATGCACAGTGGTAACACGTATTGTGGTCTGACGAGTCAATCTTTCAGATTGCTTATGGAAATAATAGACGTCATGTTTTCCAAGCCAAAGTAAAAAAGGACCATCCAAATTTTCACCAGTATAAATTTCTAAAACCAAGTTCTGTTATTGTACGGGGGGTGTAACTTGCACATCTGTGAAGACAACATTAATGCTGAAAGATATATACACATTTTGGAGTAACATGTGCTGCCTTTCAGACAACATCTTTTTCAGTGATGTTCATGCTTATTTCAACTTATTTCAGCATGGCTGCGTGAGATAGACTGGCCTGCCTGCAGTCAAGACCTGCAGTCTCTCACTGAAAAATGTGGCGTAAAATAAGACGTCAAAGGCCCTGTACAGGTGCACAGCTGAAGACTTGTATAACTGAAGAATAGTGACAAATTCTGCATTCAAAAAAATGTTCTTTAGTGTCTTCAGTTCCCAAATGATTATTAAGTACTGTTAAAAGGTAAGGTGAGTAACAGAGTGGTAAACATGCTCCTGTCCAAACTATTTTTGAATGTGTTGCAGACATTAAATTTGGAATGAGCGTGTGTTTACAAAAATAAATCATAATAATAAAGTTCACAAGGTAAAACATCACATATCGTGTGTTTTTCTGTTTAAAATTTAAAACAGCTCAAAAAGAATTTACAAATCACTGCTTTCTGTTTTAATTATCATTTCACATGTTGTCCAATTTTTTTAATACTATGTTCTATGTCACAGGCCAAGACAGCTGGATAGATCTTCAAGCAGTTCCTAACTGGGACTTTAATCCCAGCTTTGCTATAGGCAGCATAGGAAAGCCAGATTACTAACAGGCTCTGTCCATCAGCCAATACTGTGCAAGTACAAGCTAGACATGACATCTCCATTTCACCCACTATAGCTCCATACACAGGCTTAAGAGGAAAGCAGTTAGACTTTTTGCATTACTTACCATTTTCCGCAGCATTGTGAGAGTTTCGCCGCTGATAATCCTGTAATGGTTGGTAATCCACTCGCAGCCGTAGCATTGAGTCTGGACGCTGCAAAACACGAGAAAAAGGCACAGCCAAATTTGTTTGGCGTTCATCTTTGCGTTCATCCTCTCGCTTGCTCAGCTCGTTTTGGAGCAACATGTTGCCGAGTGTTGGATTTATACGAGAGTATGGAAAAGGAAACGAAGTCAGGACAGTACCCTTATGCTCAGACAGGTGTAGAACCCCCACCAAACCAAGAGCGATTTTGCTTTCACTTTCCAGAGGCTACGTCACAAGGAAATCCCTGACAACTTTCGCTCTTTTTCAGACAAAAATACTTACAACAGGCTCTGACCTTAGAGGACAAACTTTAAAACTATGCTATCAATACATTCTCAGTAGTATAACGAAGAGTACAGTTTGTTTTAAGACATCGCTCTGTTACGACTCAGCGCTCTAAGAACAAGAAACAGGAACTAATCCGTATAACTCGATGAGCTATATTAGATATAAGGTATATACATTAGACTCACCTGATTTCTGCACAGATTAGTATATATTATAAAGCTTAACGAGTCTCTTCGTGTGCAGCTCTTTCTGTCCGCTCCCGGACATTACAAACAGAAAGCGCAGTGAAACCCACGCTTCATATCACAACCACCGGAATTTCGGTGACGTAATGTGCTGAGGCAACGCTGTGATGCAATGTTGGTCAACAGCGTTTGTTTTGGTTTTTTTTAAACTACACTATCCTTGATTTTGGTCATCCCTGAAACCCGGCTAAAGAGTGGGGGCTGCTTTTTTTTTAACTTATCATGTTCCTAAACTCTGGAATTCTCTTCCAGATCACTGATGATCAGTTGATAAACTTAGCATTAAATGAAAGAATTAGACTCTCCTGTTTGTTACTGCGTTTAAGAATCGTGCAGCTGTGTATAAACTGCAGTTCTTACTGTTTTTATATTTCTCTTCCTTTTTCATGTTTTTTTGTCCATGTTACTTCTATTTTGGGATTTTATACACTGTAAAGCACGTTATGCACTCAAAAATAACTTGCATGTTGTATGAATTCAATTATGCCACACATTTCCATTCAGTCAGTTTACAAGGACTGTTGCCTCACCATAAAACTGTTGATGGAACAGGTTTGAAACGTTTCAGTGCCATTTATTTAGTGTCATTGGAATGGAATTTTTTTTTTTTTTTGCTCAACATAAACCGTTTTCATTCACTGAAATGTACTTTCATTCATAAAAAGTACATAAAAAGTTAAACGCAACACAATTCTATTTTATATCGATATGTTTGGAACTACATCTTGAAAGTCCAGGAACCCTGTTGATAGATTGTTTTGAGTGATAAGCGCTTTTTTTCCATAGTGCTATATAAAATAACGCTATTATTACTATTATTATTTTCATAACATAACTTTTACTATCATTATTAAAATCACATTGCATCGTTTTATCTCTGCCGGGGACCCTTCTCACGTCTCTGGGCAGGGGGACGGAAACTTCATGGCACTGAAAGATTAAATCTGTCTGCTGTCCACTTCTGATGTAAATATTTGATCTATTGCTGCTCAGCCCAATCTAATGAGCTTCAGGGGCTGCAGTTCGGGCCTCGGCCACTAGGGACGATTTTTAATGCAGTAACATTAAATGCAGCTGGAAAATATGCTTACGTCCAGTGACATTTTTCCTTCTATGTTAGTCTTGCGGGGAGTTTTTCACCCTGCAGCGCCTTTACTTTATATGTCGAAGGAAATGTAAATAAATTCCCATACAAGCTTTGTGAAGTTAATCACTATTCTATGTCACAAACTACACTGACTGAGAGCCAGTGGGATCGTTCATCTTCATAATCACAAATCTATGTTTTTAAACCTTCCAGCTGCTGAACACACTATCGCCCATTACGCATCAGTTTATAAAGAGCCCTAATTATTGTACCTCTTTCTCCTGCCTATAAACACACTTAAACAAGACTTCATGAGTTCTTTATTAAAGACAATGGTTCGATTTACAACCATGAGTTCAATATAGAACTGTTTGCATGAGTAAATGGTTCTTTGCGAGGTGGAATGGTTCTTCAGGTTGATGGAGAAGGTGCTGTAGATGGTTCTATTTAGCACCAAAAAGGGTTCTGCTATTGTTATGTCCAGCTTGTAAGAATAGCAGAACTTTTATGGTGCTATATAAAGCCATAAACAACACATTCTACACCAACCTGATGTAGCTTGGGTGGGACACGGGCTAAGTCGTCCAGGGTGGGCCCTGCTCCCTAAGCCCACTTATACTGTAAGCTTAAATTAGTTGACTTTAAAAAGCATGCAAACTTACTGCCTCGAAATTATTACTTAATAGGTTTAAGCTTAAACTTTATATTTTATTTATATGAATATTTATTTTCAGTGAACCACACTTCTACAGCAAGTAAGGTTCAAACAGCCCAGCGGTTTCAGCTGAGCTGGCAGTACTGTGCTCTTTCCAGTCCTGTTTCCTTTCGATTTAGTTATAGGTTAACTTGACTCAGCCTAAGTTAGCTTGTCATTTAATTGTGCTTTGCTGCAGATGCATTGGTATCAACTGTGAAACAGCTCCATTTTTAAAACTGATTGCTTCACACAATACTGAACAAACGGCTGCATATCCAAAGGCTTCATATTGTCTTATTTATTTCTTCATGTAGTAATGAAGAACTGGATAAGACAATAGTCACCCATTTCTGAGAGCTCGCCTGGCTTCAAGTAACCTTGCCATTCTGTTCAGTAACGGCTCGGGGGCTGGTATTCCGACAGTCTGCATGAAAATACAACCAAACAGCGCTGGCCCTGCCTATTAAGCGAACTAAGCGGCTGCTCACTTTTATGTTGTCTTGTGCGTGGTGGAGCGCGTGCCTTTAAAAAATAATAATTTAACCCAAGCATGGCGCTAAAATGGTGTGGATCGAATTTTCACCCGCTTCCAATGTGATCGGAATTTTAACACATTTTAGCATCATTCGTGTTTCCTGCATGTTTTAACTGTCCGTGTCTTTGATTGACTGCTCACAATCCCCGCCCCGTTTTCTTGGCCCTCCAATCACTGTTTCAGCCACCATTTCCACCCTCCATTCGCGTCGTCCGTTCAGCCTGCGCGCCAGATTTGAATGTAAAGCTCCGGCTATGTGGATAAAACGTGACTGTTTCAGACAGACGGACTGAAAGATGATGTTTTATGCATTTCCAAATGCAAAGCAGAAATAAAAACATCCCTGGATTAATCTCAGCATCAGCTGAACACGCGTATTAACGACAATTTCTGCTCAAAGGTGAGTCATTTGCTGGTTAGTTGATGATATATGCAGTTTGACTGAATAATAATCCGTGTACAAAAATACTCTTACAAAAAGTTGGTCTCAGATTTAGAACGCTGGTGTAATACTGCTGGTACGCTGAACCATCCAAGTCGTTTTACTTGATTACGTATTACAGGCTTTTACAGCGCCGGCTTTGCAGTTATTTCATTAAGTACATGAAGCAAAGCAAATCATGATGATCAAACTCAAACCTAGTAGACGAGCAGAGCTGATGGCATTTTTAGCTCTATTTTTACATTAAGAGTTGAGCATTTTATGAGGTTTTTCTCGTTTTCCGTTTTGGAAATACATTTCTGTTGGAGCCTCTCTTGTGGTAACAGGCTTAGAAGCTCACCCATGAGTTCGTTGTGGTTGTTAGCTTATTAATCACATTTTATTTCTGCCAGCTGCTATGAGAATCAAGATTAAGCAGTCAGAATTATACATTGTTCCTATGAAAGTAATTCTGTTTCTGTATTGGCAGTAGTGTTGTTTACATCGATTGATTAGATTGACTGAAGGTATTTTGAAATAATTATGATAACACTATTTTGGTAAAAGGCAATCTAATGGTGTGACATGGTATCGGGGCATCATGCAAGCCAAAATCCTGGCGGGGAGGCGGGAGGGGTAACAATTAGAGCGGGGTCCAAAAAAAGTGAGTGACGCAATTTTCTGCAATCTCTCTCTCTCTCTCTCACACACACACACACACACACATATGTATATATATATATATATATATACACACACATATATATACCACATACACACACACACACACACATATATATATATATATATATATATATATATATATATATATATATATATATATATATACCTTAATAATCCCACTTTATCGTAGTGTGTGTATTTATTTAAAGATTTTCTTGTTAATTATCTGTGCTGTTATGGCTGCCAATGACACTCACCTATTCACTCACTTCTACACTAGCTTACACTGCAGACACTTTTGCTGGAATCGATTTCAATCTTGTCTGCCTCACCCAAAAAGTGACACTAATTAAGGGGCATACATTCGAAATTAAAGACTATATCCACAATTCAAATTAATTTAGAGAACATACGATAATTAAGCCACAAATTAAAGGAAACTGACAACATGGTAATAGCTGCATTTTCAGTCACAATGCACAGGAAGCAGCGTGAGTACAGATGAGACTGCTCACCTCTATAAGACTCTCACAGCGCGCCTTTACTAATATTAAATAGGATGCTATGCATCACAAGTCACGACTAGCTAGCAAGCCAGAAAGCTAAACAACTGGACTGAGGGATGGCTACTAACTTTAGCTGTTACTAGCCATTGCCAGCTATCTTGCAAAGCAAACTATGTCTATTTTTCAAATGCACTTAAGTATTTATAACTAATTGCAATTCATTTTCACAAGTTTGAAAAAGGGCTGTGTGTGTCTGCACCTGCTGCTGCACCCGATTTTATTTTTTTTTTAACATTTGGAAGAAATTTCTTAGGGTAAGGGGGTGCAAGATTTTGATCTATGACATAATTAAAAGAATATGTTTCACTCATAATACACAATGACCATAACTACATATAGAAATAATATGAATAAAATAAAAGAAAAAATGTAAAAATATAGATATAAAAAATCAGGTGGGGCACGTGCAACCCGCGCTCGAATGGGCCGAATGGGATGTAATAAATTGCATCACATAAATACGCAGTGAGTAAAGCTTATAACGGTAAAAAAGCACTGTCGTCACTACTTTAAACTGTAACCTATTAGAATCCAAAAGATCATTAGCCAGATATAAATGTACAATTTGTTATAGTATTTGTTATTAGTTAGCCTTTATTTCACAGTGAAAGCAAGCAAACAAGCTGGAAGCTTGTTGTTTAAGATTTCTTATTTTTTTTTACAGTGGTTTGTTTCCTCGTTGTGCCCCAGCCTGTTGGGCCTTTGCCACCATAGCCTGCGCTATTAACGCGCCAGAAAGGGTGTAACTTAGCTTAAATGATTCACTGGTTGGGTAATTATCGAAGAACAGAACCAGTTGGACGAGTTCTGTGGTTTCCTGTTTGTGTTGGATCACCCTGGTAGATCAACGGGCTTTAGGCTACACACACACACACACGCGCCCGCACACATAAGTCTTTCTCGCGTCCTGCGCCTTAAGTCCTCCTCTCACTCTCACTGTCTGTTTACCTCTGAAGTAGTGGGGGGAAATAAAGATTGGCAATACTGAACATTTTTAAAGCATTTTTGTTGCTGCCACCCAGTCAATGTGATCAAGGAAACTATTCGTCTGAAACGAATTAAAGGAGCAATATGTAGTACAGGCAGCAGTTTAAAATGGGTACTGCCCTTCAAATTAAAAAAATTGGAGAGAGTTGTCTGCCCCCGCCGCCTCGCTCCCAGACCCGACGCTGACGTGGGTTAGCAGGTTGAGTTCAAGAGAGGCTTTATTGTCATTTTAGCTGTATACAAGTACACAGTGGAACGAAACAACATTCTTCCAGGACCAACACAGGAGCACAAGAGCAAAACAATACAATACACACAGTGCAGACAGTACAGTGCAATAAATACGAAAAACAGTAAACACAAAACAGAACACGTGGAGTTGTGCAAAGGAGGATGTAACATCTTGCATTTTTGCACATTTTACTTCTCTAACAATATTGGCTGCTAGAATACTGTATCAAACATATACATTATATACAAATATACAAATACATTGCCAGTATTTAGTCGCGTTTTGCTGCATCTCTGGTCATGAAGCTTTTTAGACAGATGCAGAGGCTTTTTAGGTCAGGACCCAGTTCGTTCGTTTTCTGGCTTCCACGGCTGCAGCACGCTTTGTTTGCCTGCCAATTTGTTTCATATCTGTCAACCTTGGGTGTCAGAATGTTTCCAAGCAGTGTGCAGTTTGCGGGATCACAGGCCAAAACACAAACAGTTTTCCGGGATGTTCTCCTTTAAAAGTTCTGGAACAGAATTTTTTAAGAAGAACATACTGACTGTAGCACTGTTGTCAGAGAAGCCAGTACTTCAACTTAGCATGTTTCTTACATCTCTGATGACATTTCATGGTCATTTTTATGATGTAGTACAGTAAAGTATTACATATTGCACCTTTAAAACGTGTGTTTTCTTCAGTGACTGAAAGGTTTTTAATTTGTTTCAGTTGGATTTACACACCATGATTCTTCCTCTAGATCAGTGTTTCCTAACCTGGTCCTCAGGGCCCCCAGACGGTCCACTTATTTCCTTCATCCCCGTGTGTCATGGCAAAAAATGGTTGGAGCAAAACTGTGGACCGTCGAGGGAGCAATGAAGAACCACTGCTCTAGATAAAGCACGTCTTTGACAAAGTTTAAGTAACAGGATTTTTAAAGGTAGCATTGGTGTTCTGTTGTTCAGTCTTCAGTTGTCCAGCAGGTGGTGCTGTTGCTCTATGCCAGGGGTTCTTAACCTTGTTCAGGTAAACCAGTTTATAACTGCAAAGCATAGCGGCCCACAGCAAGAGTAAAATCAACGTTTTGTGCAGTTATGTTACAGGAAAGAAAGAATAGAAATGTACAAGGTGTATGTGGACCGTGATTTCGAGCTGCAGTCCGCGTTTTCAGTGAAAATACTCCACCGGCTTTCCCACAAGAGTAACTGTTTGGCCTCGTGATGTCTCTTTAGGATAGGTTTATCAGAGTCAGACAGGCAGGTTATGCCGACAGTACGTGGTGCTAGAAGAGAAAAGCGAGCTCTATTGATGAATTCCTTCATCAGTTTCATCAGAGAATGTGTTCCCATCAGCAGTGAACCAGGGTTCGCTTGAAAGCGGACCAAGACCTGCGTTTTTTGCCGATCCACAGTTCAGCTGTCTGTTGCAGACCCGATATTCACAGATGTCAAAACGGAGCGAACTAAAGAAAACGTCTGGTAGGTCCAGACCAAACAAGGCAGCTGTAAAAGCGCCCTGAGAAACTTCTCCATCTCTGGCTCGCTAACTGTCTGCATCGCGCGCCCGCAGCTGCGTTGTCTCAAACTGATGACGTTTATTTAGCCCGTTACTGCAATGTTTTATTTGAACGTATATTGGTTATGATTTACCTGTCCAGGGTGTATCCTGCCTTCCACCCAATGAGTGCTGGGATAGGCTCCGGTACCCCCCAAAGCGACCCCCCCCCCGCGACCCAGAGGCGGCTTAGAAAATGTGTGTGTGGTTATGATTTGATAACTTTATTATTCGATTTTTAATTATTAAGTTAATCTTTTCCGTTGTTACGACTTAAACTAGGAACTATTCCCTCCGCACTGTGAACGGGCCCACGGACCACTACAGCGTGCTTCACGGCCCACTGGTGGTCCGCAGCAGGGGTGGCGGCACACCTCCAAAAGTGGTGGGGCAAAACACAAAGCATATTCTTTGGGAAAAAAAAATAAAAAACGGCTGACTGACTGACAAAATGCAATCAGATCACTAACTAAAATTGCCTTTCATGTCATGCTCATGACATGTCTTTATAAATGAAATAGAGTGAGAACTCTGTGAGTGCTGGCTTGGTGGGTCTTAGAAGCAGGAGGCTCCGGTAAGAGAGCAGGGCTCGGAGAGACATTCCATCAGATAATGGTCAGTTAATGGTCGTTCTGGTATTGTTAGGTACAAGGGCACATTGTTACATTGGCGTACGGGTGAGTAGGTGTGTATGTGTGTGTGGCTATAGACACTAAGAGAAATATAATAACAGGGATTACATTAACTGTGTTAGGCTGCTACATATAAACAGTGTTCAGGCACTCGATACCTCACATTTACTGAAGCCAATGCAAACTAACCACATAAAGGCAGCTAATCTACTAGTCAAACAGCACACTTGCAACTTAACTAGCTCTAATTAGAAAGTTCAACAGAACTAAGTATCTACGTCTGATAAACATAAACATACATTATTTTCATCCACTCAAACTCAAACAGCTCGCTCTCATATCAACATAACTAGCCACATTCGCAATGTGGCATTCAATAATACATTTAGAGAAAGGAAAACAAAGTTAACTAACTTGATATTCACAATTTTAGCAAACTACAGAAATAATATCTCCTGCTGGAGAACTCAAAGTATAATTAAACTTACTTTCTATTCAATTGACGCACACAAACTGAAAATAAACTTTAAAAGTGCCACATCTCTGCTTCAGCTGCCTTCTGCACAAGGGAACTAGGGAATCGCTGCAGGGACAAAACACGAAGCTGAAAGACAATAAATGTTCATTGTATTGACAGGAACAGCGGCTTTATGACAGGCTACCTTAGAGACTTTACTACAATAAACCTATTCAGGGGTGGTACATTTACTCAAATACATTTACTTAAGTCAAATATTGATGGATTCTTACTCTTCTGAGTGTTTTTAAATCATACTTTACTTCTACTAAAGTGAGTAAAGAAATCTTTTTACTCAGCCACATTTGTAATTTTGTAATTTTGTACTTCTGTACTTTTGTACTTTTGTTCCTTGTTGCACCTTGTTCCTGGAGGAACGTAATTTCACTCCACTGTGTACTTGTACATAGATGGAATGACAATAAAAGCCCCTTGACTTGACTTGACTTGATTTGACATTTCAGACTTACTTTCGTACTAAGTTATTCGTATTTAGATACTAATTCCATTAGGCCAAAAAATACGTTCTACGGTCCATGTGCCAAAATCTAACGCATATCATTACTGTATTGCTTGTCTCTCGTTACTTACTGCTGCTCGCAGTACTGGAAGGAAATGAGCGTTTGTAAAGAGTGAAACAGTGAAATGTTGCGCAGACAGAACAGCGAAAAATAGTGTAGCACTGGAAAATAGTGTTGAATCCTCAATTAGCACGGTTCAGCTGTTCGGTGCTGCCTGAATTCGGGTGGTGTCGCGTGTCAAAACCGAACTAAAGAAAAAGGTGGACAGGTTCGCACCAATCAAGGCAGGTCTGAAAGTGTCTCCCAGCTGAAACCGAGATTCTGATTGGCTCTGCCGCTCAGTTTTACTCTGTCTGGTCGTGCTGACCAGCGCTTCATGCAGTTCAGTGAAAGCGGAGGTTTTTATGTGCGCGTGCTGAAAGTAGTGGGGCGTCGCTACAGTACCTTGAAAAGTGGTGGGGCAAATGCCCGCTCGTCACTGTGGTTCCGGGGGCCCTGGTCCGCGGCCCACAGGTTGAGAAACCCTGGTCTAAGCCAATCGGAAATCCTAGGCTTTGTTTGCACAAGCAGCTCAAATCCGAATTTTCTTCTGATTTAAACAGGGCATTTCCTGTAGTTTGAACGAAAAAAAAAATCGGACTTTTTCCAACAGTTGTTGGCAGACATTCACATATTCTGTCTTAAACAGAGAGCTGGAGCTTTTAAAGAGATTTGAAAGCTTTTGAATATTACTGGTAGAACCTATTAGCATGTTAGCTAACGTTACCGATGAATGCTATGCACTGTTCAGGTTCTAGCTGCTGAAAAGTGAAATTCTGTTGTGAAATAAGTATCTATAGCATGATGAGCATGCTACTACTACTACTACTACTACTACTACTGCTACTACTAATAATAATAATAATAACAGCGTGATTGTTGTAGTCGACTGCTTTTTTGTTAAAATCTGATGCTGTTGCATTGGAATTGGCCACCAATAGGGATCACTAGTTTCCTGTAAGACTTCCAGCATTTTTCAGCAAAGTTCCTAGAGGTTTCACCTCTTTGACATTTAGTTTTCAACACATATTGCAGCTAATCGATGACTTCTAAAGATATTAAGTATGAAAGAAATATGGTGGAGCACGCCTAGCGCATTAGACAGTATCTTCAGCAGATTAATTAGGCAGGCTACTCGGTGGACTTCTACTTTACAGTGAGGAAAATATTTCAAGCTGCCCATCTGTTTCTTCATAATGAAGTTTGACCTGATGGACAGAAACTTCACCTATATAGCGGTGGCCTGAAGTTGACTCTTCAGCTCATTGAAACATTCATCGGCTTAAAATTTTTATGCTGGAGCAAAAAAACAGTACAGTGCACGGTGTAGAGGGACTACAGGAGTAACATATGGCAACACTGGATTAGAGAAGCCACTGGTGAACCATCTACACAAGACATATCAAAGCTAATGCAACCAGTGAGATACTGCAATGCTACACTGAAATTCGTGACGTAATTTGTACCTAAATAATCAAATGACAATGGTTATCTTCTTAAAAGTAGTTGCTATAGCATTGTTTAGGGGTGCTAATTGTAGAATGCACCGAAATAAGGAAATAAATGTAAAACTGCTTTTTTCCCACACTGTCAGAAAAATGCTACTGTGCAGGTATATTTTTATTCATTACGGTTCAGAAAGTGTGAACTTTTAGGTCGCAAATTTGTGCCAAATTGTCACAAATCTGTACCTTTTCCTGATAATAAAGAATAATACAAAATAAAAATTCTGGGGACAAGACACGGTGAGTGGAGTCAATACAACTTAAAAAATATAATTGCAAAGAAATTATACAGGACAGTTACGTCCCTTACATAATGAGATAAAAAGTGAGTGACAGAAGCTCCTGCATCGAATTACTTATTCAAGACGCCTTCATTTCATATACGTCATTTGAAAGAGTGACACCAAAACTGGCAGACGTCATTATGTGTGCATTTATTTTTTAAGGTTCATACAAAATTCATAAATTAATTAATGTCACTAGAGATAAAATAAATGAATGAATAGAATAAATATTGAAAAACATTTTTATGCAGCAATAAATATCATAACACATAAATAAGCGAAACAATTGGCAGTAATTTTCACTTTCACAGAAAATCTCTCGCGGTACTTCACGCGGTCAGGATTTCAAATCCACGAGTTTGAGACGCAGTTTCATCTAAAGGCTGGCGTCGAGTTTAGTGCTGATGGCCAGTAAGTCCAGTCTGTACAGGTGTTGCAGCACCAGTCCAGCAACGTCCTTCCAGCCATTCGCGCTGTAATCCTGCAAAGAGAAAGATCAGCTTCAGCTTCAGGCAAATTTCAGTGCTGAATGATTTTAGAGCGTATTCAGTGCTGTAACTGTGTTTTGGGCCTCAGTGCATAATAGTTTTGCTAATTGTATATGCTGAGAACAATAATAATAATAATTATAATAATTTTCAATTAATAAGAAATAACAATATAATTAGCATGTTAATTTGCTAGTGTTATGTCTTACGTTAAGATGCTTTTATTATTATTAGGGTTCAAGCATGCAATGCATTGAACCCTATTGGAATTGTTAGAGTTTTTCTTATTATTATTATTCTTTTTCCGCCCTGAAACGGAACGCACAGCCCAAACCGTAAGTCCTAGAGACTTGGTCAATAGGTAGTAGTCCCTCCCGCTACTCAGGCGCAAGAAATCAGCCCCATCGGCCACAAGGTGGCGCTATAGCGTTTTGGCGCGTTTTGGCTCATAACTGCTAAACCAGATTTTTGCCAGACAAGCCATATTTTTTTCCTGATTCTAGGGGTCCAAATAAATATCTTTGCTATTTGGTTCGTCAATCTCCGCCCACTTAGATTTTTCGCAATACTGCAAAATATGCGAAACCTACTTTTGCGAACTAGTCCTACAATTTTTGCCCGATCCTCATGTTTTTGGTGTCAAAAAATTCAGAAGACCCTGAAGGTCAATAATTATCAAAACATTTTAAGTTTTCCATACAACATGGCTGCCATATGCAAATGAACCCTTCTGGATAAATTCAAAATAATTCAGAATTAATTGAAAAATCTGTAACTCAAGAATCCTTCAGCCAAAAAATTTCAAACTTCACAGGCCATGTCAGTAGCCTATTCTGAGGTAGCCATTCGATTTTTGTGCGCATATGTAATTAGGGGGCGGAGCAACAGAAACATGGCATTTTCTCTGCAGCCGTACATTCTATCAAGCTGAAACTTTGCAAGCAGCATCCATAGGCCAGACTACAAGTGCCACTATAAGGACAATTGGATATGTTGAAATTTGTGGTCGCCATCGGCCAATAAGCATTCAGCAGGCCTTTTGACAGGCTTAACATTGACCAATCATGACGAAACTTGAATGATGTCTATATGTAGCCACTTTCTAACAACCAGTCGAGTTTCAAACGATTTGACCACTGGGGGGCGCTATTTCTGAAATTTACATGTCATTACAATATTATTACAATTTTCACCAAAAGCCTATTGTACTACAGTGTGACAAACAATTTTGCCTATACATGTTTATTAAAAAACTGCATAGTTTTTTTTGTAATCGATAAATGTTTGAAAACCATACTTTTCGAACTAGTCTCTGAATTTTGATCCAATCTTTTCAAAATTGGTCTAGAACAATATTTTGGCATCAGTAGGTAAATAATTATCAAAAACATTTTGACTTTTCTACTCAGGGTCAGGGGATTAATCACTTAATTACTGCATACATGGCATTGCGAGCTTGATTAGCTATAACTCATCAGTCCTTGGTCACATCATCTCCAAACTTTCAATATTTATACAAATTGAGATTCTAATGGAGTATGCCAAGGTTGATCCAGATTGGCCTTTGGGGGTGCTTCAGCACTCAAAAACACTGAAAAATCAATAAAAATGTTATTACAATGTTATTACAAGGTCGACATATAAACAATTGGTGCCATGTGACTCAGTCCACTAAGATGAACAACTTTCTAATTACATGTTATGTCAAAAATTGCACTGCTTGTCTTTTATTTTGGCTTATTCATTCAAAGATTTCACTATACAAAGACTTACTATACAAAGGCTTGAGGCCTTTTCAGGCCTAATATAATAAAAGCTTGAGGCCTTTTTAGGCCTAATGGGCTAAACCTGCAGGAGGGCCCATACTGCTGTTGCATGCTTGAACCCGGTCATTGCCGCTTGCGGCTATATTTATTGTTGTTATTATTGTTGTTTTTGTTGTTGGTGTTATTATTATTATTATTATTATTATTATTATTATTATTAATAATAATTTTTTGATCGCAATTTTCGGTCACCCCAGAGCACATACAATGCGCAAAAACAACAAGGCATACTCAGAGTAGATCTTACACTCTTAAAAAAGATGGTTCTTTCTTGATCTTTAATCAAGAAAATGGTTCTATATAGAACCATGAACACTCAAAGAACACTTTGCATGATTTAAGCGTTCTTCAGATTAGCTGTAGATGGATCTATACAGAACCTTTTTGAAAAGAACTTTTTTGGCACTGTTTAGAACCCATTTTGCTAAGTGAGTACTTAATTCATTATTATAATAACATTCAAATAGATCTGTGTTTCCACTGTTTGAAAACTTACCGTGTTCTTCAGGTGGGAAATCAGACTTTTGAAATGAATTTCCATCTTCTTCATTATCTTCTTGTTCGCTGCAGTTATGACGACTTTTGTAGCCTTCACAGAAAAAACAAACAAGTGTTAAAATCATTTTGAAAACTCTTTCTTTGCGTACTTTATGCTGAAGGCGGGTGCTGGGCTGTACCATCTCTCCGGACAAAAAAAGAAAGAAATGATCCCCCTTAAAAACTGTCATCCCCCTTTAACAGTCCATGTGTTCTAATGTCATTATGTTTAATAACATAAAGTGTCTACTGTTACGTCGCTGTCGGAACAAACTCATTATTTTCATACTTTGAAAATGCCAGCTGACGTTTCATCGCGAAAGGCCCAACAGAATTAATGAAATGAATTACTTAAAGTAAAATATTTTTACCCAAGCTTACATTAAAATATAAGAAAGTTTGTTTTCCTTCTCCTGTAAAGTCTATCGACAATGGATATTTTGATTTCATACATTGTAAAAAAAATGATGTTTTAACTGAAAAAAAAATAGTTACTGGGCTGCTTTGAAATTTTAATTAAACTTCTAATAGTAAGTTACCAGAACAACATTCTGAGTTTTATGCAAGAAATTTAAGGCAGCCTGTTAACTTTTCTCAGTGAAAACACCACGTTTTTGCAGGCTACGTTTGAGATTTACGTGCCAGCCATGTTACTTCTTTCTGATTGGACCACTGACTGCAATGACTTACACATCGCTCGAGCTCCGTGATCTGGCGGTGGATGTCGAGGATAAACGTCTGCAGCTTCTGCTGGTCGCAGTCCGCGCTCTCAGATTTCTCATAGAGCCTCATCACGTTCTTCAGAGTTCGCAGAATAAAGACGATGTGAGACTTCGCCTAAAGAACCGACCAGGATTCAGTTATCATTAGTACAACTGTTCAAACTAATGCAGTATGTCTATATCTGTAACTCTACAAAGCTGCTCTAAAACACTATCAGATCCTTCCCGAGGCCTTCAGTTCCTTTAAATGAACACCATACTAAATTTATCAGGAACAGTGGTGAAAGTGCCTGTACCTGTAACTGAGTGACGTGACTGTAAAGCTTGCTTGGGAATTCCAAACTCAGCGTGACGTGGCGATGCGTGACGTCGTTGCACTGAAATGTAAACAAAAATTGTACAAGTCGCATCAAATGCTTTGAACAAGAAATGAAAAGTGTTCTATCAAATCTACAAAAGGTCACAATGGAAAACATCACGATGACTTTTTTGCATTATTATCTTCTTTTGTCAAGTCCAGGTTTCCACGTGTTCTTCAGATAACAGTAAGATGTTGTTCGCTTTGGAGTCACAATGAACAACCATCCAACATTCTTTTATAATGCACACTTTAAAAAAATCAAAGGTTCTTTAGTGAAGAAAATATTTCTACTTAGAACCACGAGTTCTATATAGAACCGTTTGCATGTTTAAATGATTCGTTGCTTAGTGGAATTGTTGTTCAGATTGATGGAGAATGTGTTGTACATGGCTCTGTATAGAGACTTTTGAAAATGGTTCTACACAGCACCAAAAAGGGTTCTTCTATTGTTACAAGCTTGACATCGTAACAACAGCAGAACCCGTTTTGGTGCTATTTACAACCCTCTACAACACATTCTCCATCCACCTGAAGAACCATTTCACCATGTAAAGAACAATTCAAGCATGAAAAGCGTTACTTTTTGTGTGTTCATGGTTCTATATAGAACCCTTGAAGAACCATCTTTTTAATTGTGTACAATAAATAACGTATTTTCCAGCGAATCTATTTGCTTACCGCTTGTTGAAGATGCGAGATGGAGCTGTTGCTTAAGATGTGGAAGTTGCTCTTCATCCATGTGCATCCATCCACGTTGCTCCAGCAGCTAAAGGCAAGGAGAACACCAAGCAGACACATCTTGAACACTGCCATTTTACAGCACTAAGAGAACCAGAGCTGATGAAGGACTGCAGCTGAATTAAAGATATTAAAGACTGGCAAGAACAAGTTAAGAGAGCTCGAGGTGTTCGCTTTGCCGTTCATTTTGGGGCTCGTGCGTTTATACTAAAGCTACTGAAAACTGAAAACCTGTGTTTCCCCCCCACACCCTTTCGCATCTCTTACGCAGCTGAGTGACCTGAAAGTTTTATCACCTGTGTACTTCCATGGAATGTCAGGTCAGTCTATTTGACGCCGTGTCATTAATACCTGTGCATTAACTTTAATACTGTATATTCAAGTCAATTTACTTTCCTCACTGTTGTTCAGATCGCATCATAATCTGTGACTTGAACTATTTTCAAGTGTTCATTATAAAAAAGTAGCAAGAAAACAAAGGTGGGTAGTGTTAGATGTACTGGAGTAACCTTGTATTATAGATTTATGCTTTCTTATGTATTTTCTGTTATAATACTGCTCCTTCTACCCATGTGCGTTTGTGTATATTTGTGAGACTTTAACTTTTAGATTTATTTCAGTCATTAAGTTACTAATTCCTTTTTCACTACATTAACATATCTGGCATCAGCTGTACATTGTTTACACCTCTCAGTTTTGGGGTTCAGTTTATTGTCGATCAAAGTGTGCAAAAAAAAGGACTTGTGTCTGCTGATAGATGCTGGATGTTCGAAGACGTTGTATTGCAGTTCTGTTAAGTTAAACTCACTACTTAAGTGTTTTTGACCTACAAAGGAAAATGTATTGACAACGATTCATGTGTAGACAGATCAGGAAAGAGCGGGGAAATTTAGCTTACATTATAATTATTATTATTATTATTATTATTATTATTATTATTATTATTATTGTTGTTGTTGTTGTTGTTGTTGTTGTTGTTAGATTAGAGTGAAATTAAGTGAATGTTCATGATTTTATTCACTCTCTGTTCGATTTTTCGACCTTTCGATTTTCGAACTTGAACTCACTCTACCAATCATTATCTGTGGCGTTGGCCGCAACCAACGTAAAGGCTAGCTAGTCTGCATGCCGAGTGCATCGCGTACGGTGTATGCACTTTTCATGCGAATATTCGTATTTTCGTGTCATTTATTCGCATCGCTTTCAGAGCAATCTACACTGACAACACGGTGCTTCGCATTCACGAGGAAAGTGTCTTGGTGAGTGTGCATGTATGGTATAGCGTAAACATTTAGAGACACTGTAAACTGTAACCCACTGACCATTGAGTTGGTAAACCGATAGAGTCACGTTTTCTATGTAAATAAAGAAACTGATTTTAATTTCCAGTTGAATTTCAAGACTACAAACTGATTTTAACTTTAATTCTAATTGACATACAATTATGAAGTTTACGGTCAAACGTTATTCGCCTATTTCAGTTATATCTGTTCATCATTTGCTAATATTTGTTATTTAGATGCCTTCCTTTTCAGAAAACTCAGATTCATTGAGTAAAATCTCGCTTTATTATGGTATAAACATTTGTACAATGACGCAGTGATGCATTGTGGTACACAGTTGACACAGTAGAGCTGATGTAATACCCGTCATTCATGTACAACCGACTGACCACATTTCAATCGTTTAAATACATTTTCATTTCCTTGTTTTAGGCGAGCAGTCTGCGCCAAACCGCAACCGGTGATGAAAAGAAAAGCACACTTGAAGGTATTTATTCACTTTTTTAATTATGTATCTTCATGTGTGGGTCAGACTTCTTCTCTGGTCATCCACCTGGCCGCTGGTCACATTCCGCTGTGACGCTGAGCTGGTTGCTGAGAGAGAGAGAGAGAGAGAGAGAGAGACGGAATCTCTCCCACGGCAGAAAGCTCTCTCGACCGCATGCAGCGCAAACGCTCCTTCCGCTTTTCTCCTCTGCTCTAAAGACAGCAGTCTAAACTTACACCCCAGTAAAACTCTTATTTTGAAATAATAACCAAAGACAACTTAGCATCTTAAAAAACCTCAAAGGAGAATTCCACCAATTTTTGGAATCACTGTATAATTCAATCAGAGAGTGGTTTGGTGTGAGATGTGCATTGTGGAGAAATGTACTAACTCAGACCTCTTTACAGTGCTGGTGATACATTCTTTAAAAAGACATTTCTTTAAGGGTTCTTGAATAAAGGCAGTAGTTCTATACAGAGCCATGGGTTCTATATGGGACCATTTTATGCTTTCATTTGGGAAATTGCTTCAGATTGATGGATAATGTGTTGAAAACAGTTCTACATAGCACTGAAAGGGTTCTGCTGTTGTTCACTTGATGATGTCAAGCTTTTAACAATAGAAGAACCCTTTTTGGTACTATATAGAACCATTTTCAAAAAGGTTCTATATAGAACCATGTACAACACATTCTCTATTAATCTGAGGCCATTTCACCATGCAAATGGTTCTATAAGGAACTGATGGTCCTAAATAGAACTATTACCTTTACTAAAGAACGCTTGAAGAATCCTTCTTTAAGAGTGTAGGAACCAGGAGTCTCAATGTTTACAATGCAAATATAGTCAGTTTATTTACTAAGCCAGTAAACTTACACCTGTCAGGCACTATATTCAAAACCACTTAATGCAATAACTTTGTGTGATGTAGCCTTTGGGAGCAATCAGACGTCTGGTTCCCATCAACACAACTGTGAATTATTCTGACTCTGTTTCTCTAGAATGAAGCATTTCCAAACCATTAATGAGTTTGTTTACACCATAACCATTGAATTATACAGAAATGTTGAAAAGTCACTGGAATTCACCTTTAAGCACAGAATAACATTTTTTCTGTATATTTCCATCTATGAGCATGGGAACTGAAGTTGGAAAGACTTTGTTTTCCTTTCTGATGCAGTCTTGGTCTCTAAAACAAAAATGGTAAACCTCAAAAGTCAGAAGTGTGACCAGTCACAAAGCAGAACAGATACTGTCACTTATGGAACATGAAATCAAACCCAATGACTACATTTAAATGAGTGAAAATAGATTTCCTTCCTCACAAATGAACTTCAAATAAAAATATTAGCTTTACTCATGTAACACAGAGTAATAATAAATAAATAATAAATAAATATTAGTAATACTTATGTAACATAGAGGGAAATACAGATGCATGATTCAAGAGCAAGTCTTTGTTTTTAGAAAGGAAACAAGACATATATTATGAGCATTTAAGCATAAAAGGAGGATATATGAGGGTGATGGTTTGTCAGTATACCTTGAAACAGCAGCTATGGGAGGCAATACTTATGAAATACAGGCAGAAACTATACATGTTAAAGTCATCTCAAAGAAGGGCTTATATATCAATATTTAACTTGATCTGTAAATACAGTGATTTAACTTGTTTTTATTTTTTGTTTTTATACTTTCATAATAATGACATTCATATAATTTCAATATTTGCTGCATGGACAGATATTTTTTCCAAAAATAAAAACAAGTTAAATCATTGTTAAATCAAGTTACATATTAATATATAAGGCCTTCTTTGAGATGACTTTAACAACTTTCTTTATATATATATGTCACCATGACTTCAGTCAGGGTCGCATTCACCCACTCCTTTAGTTTGCAAAGAGAGTCTTTTTTTTGTATGAGAGTCTTACTGCGCGAGAGAGACTGGATCCGCTTGTGAGACAATGAAACTGCGCAGGAGAGACTGAAAGTTTACTTCCCTGAAGTGTGTCCTAATCATGCTGACACATTTCTGTCTCTGTATCAGTTCAGGGCCTGATGTAAATATAATTTGGCTGCCCTGTGTTACCATGTTTATTGCCATGTTTATTTATGGTCAGCAAAGCCATGTTTTTGGAACTTTACAACACCATGGCTACCAGACTCACAGACAAACATGGCTTTGCTGACCATAAATAAACCAAACAAATCTATTTTGGCAGGCTTTCTGACAAGCCACGGCTTCAACTATTAGCTACATAACTGGGAGGTTGGCTTGATAGTACTCCGTTTATTTATTTATTTATTTATTTATTTATTTATTTAATGGTGCTGTAGCTCAGTGTGTGCATTCAATGACATTGTGATAACACTAGTGTTGGAGAAATTAGGTGAAAAGTAATAACCTCTATTACGACCCCACATTCTGTCTAGGGTGCTGTGGGATCAGAGACATGTGGCAATAAAAGACTGAACTGGTGATGATGGATTAAAAGTTGGAGGAACAGGCTAATAGAGCTTTTGAAGCCAGTTTATTAAAACTAACCATCTTAAAAAGGTGTGCTATGATACCTAGTACCACACTGGAAGAGTCAAACTCTGGATGGCACCAAAGATGTGAACAAAACGAAACCTAACCACGCTTGCCTACTCTGAAACAAAAAGCACTTAGCTAACCTAAAAAAGAAAACAAAAGCTAACTCCTCCACACTTCCCTGGCCAGTAATCAAAAGTACATGTGGCAGTGCCCTCCCTCTAGGGAACTAGAAAGAGTGGATTTCTACGTGGTCCAAATGTATAGGCATTTTGACCATGTAGAAATCCACTCTTTCTATCTATCTTACTTTTTTGAAACCCCTCTTGTCTCTTGTAAACCAAAGTTTTAGTAATAATCATGTTGATGTAACATCATTCATTATGAACTCTCCCCTTCGCTTTCTGTTTGGAGTGCAATGCACCGGTCAGGAAGAGCGGGAAGATGAAGAGTCGTTTTAGGTATTGTAATTACACCTTTGGCATCGTCTTGCTGAAATAAACAAGGCCTTCCCTGAAAAAGACACTGTCTGGATGGCAGCATATATATATATCGTTCAGCATTAATGGTGCCTTCACAGACGTGCACGTTACCCATTCCATGTGCACTAATGCACCCCTATATCATCATGAATACTGCCTTTTGAACTGTGCCCTGATAACAAGCTGAGTGGTCTTTAGCCCAGAGGACACAGCGTCCATGATTTCCTAAATGAATTTAAAATTTTTATTCGTTGGACCACAGAACACTTTTCCACTTCCCTTCTGTCCATTTTAAATGAGCTAAGGCCCAGAGAAGGTGGCGGCATTTCTGGATTCTGTTTATATACGGTTTCTTCTTTGTGTTTTAGAGTTTTAGCTTGCATTTGTGGATGCAGCAACAAACTGTTTTCACAGACAGTGGTTTTCAGAAGTGTTTCTGAGCCCATGCAGTGATTTCCACTACAGAATCATGTCTGTTTTTAATGCAGTGCTGTCTGAGGGCCAAAAGATCACGGCCAGCAGATACTGGTTTTTGGCCTTGTCCCTTGCCTACAGAGATTTCTCTAGATTCTCTGAATCTTTTAGTGATATTATGTACTGTAGATGATGAAAAGCAAAAGTTCTGTGCTATTTTATGTTGAGAAACGTTATTCTTGAATTGTTGTACTATTTGCTCATGCAGTCTTTCACAGAGTGGTGAACTCCTCCTCATCTTTACTTCTGAAAGACTCAGCCTCTCTGAGATGCTCTTTTTATACCCAATCATGTTATAGGCCTATTGCCAATCAACCACCAGGTGTTTTTTTTTAGCATTACACAACTTTTAGCATTAAACAATGTTTTTGGAACATGTTATTGGCATCAAATTCAACATGGGCATACATTTTTCAAAAAACAATAAAATTTCTCAGTTTCAACATTTGATATGTTGTCTTTGTACTATTTACAATTAAATAGGTTTTAAATGATTTGCACATCATTGCATTTTGTTTTTATTTACATTTTGCACAGCATCCCAACTTTTTTTGGAAAATGGAGTTGTATTTGGAGCACATTTTTATTGGTTGACTTCATGCCTGAGCCTGTTCACCAGTCATCACCGTTGTCTCTGTATACTATATTAATGTGCCAGAAATGTTGTGACCATTACATAATTAACCAGTTAGATATCTATCTAAGAACAAGACCAGTTCGACCAGTTCTCTGGTTTCCTGCTTGTTTTTGGTCACCTTCAAACTGTAGATGAACATTGACAGCTCCTAACCCTCTCCAATTCTCCTCAACTTTGCCTCTGAAAGATGAAAGGAAATGAAAACCATAACTTAATTTCAAAGTTTGACATAGGAGTGATAGATAACATTGTTTGTTTACGTCTGAAATAGTGGGCAGAAATACGAATAAAAAACTTTTTGAATAAAGAAGCATTTCGTCTGAAACAAATTAAATCTGTTTCATTTTTTGGTTAAAGGATTTTTGATGTAGTGCAGTTGTGTTTAAACAGCATGATGCTTGCCCTAGATCAGTGTTTCCTAATCCGACCATCAGTGTCCCCCAAACGGTCCATATTTTCCCTTCATCCCTATGTGTTTAGGTTGATTAAGATAGGAGTAAAAATGTGGGTCCTCTGGGGTCCCTGCTCTAGATAAAGAACGTCTTTGACAAAGTTTTAATTATTTAGGATTTTTAAAGACTGAAAACTGAAGATTGAAGTGTTCTGTTAACTTTCACTATTCAGTTGTCCAGCAGGTGGTGCTGTAGCTCTATGTTCAGACTGCAGGCAAATCGTATTTGTTTGTCAAATCAGATCTTTTGAGCCTACTGACCGCACTGTTAAGTGATCAGATCGGATTTGTTTGTCCAGATATCACCGACCTGTCAGCCTCGTTTACTGTGGTAATGATGTATGCGTTAGTAATTACGTAGCTAGCTGGTGACGATAATGTCAAACACGGATTCAGTAGAGATGGAGGCGCAACATCCCACCTTCAAACCCTTCAAGCTCTTCTTGATTCCCAGCACCTCCATCACTCTGGATTTGACGCGTTCGTCACGTTGCGACTGAGAATAGACCATTAGAACCTTTAGGATTAAAACCTGCTTTTATGCTTTTTAATGGTAATAGAGACCACCAATTTTCTGTAAAACACCTTTAGATTCTAAAGCAAAAAATTAATTTAGAATCAAGCATTAGTCGCCCGTTAAACCATTATGATCCTTTACACTGTGATATCAGCCCATTAAAAAGCCAAAACATAGTACAAACCCATCAGCAACCAATAGAAACACTTAATGGTTTCTATGGGGGGTTTTTTCAGCAGAGCGAGTGACGCAAAACACACAGTAAGTGCTTCAGTAACGGTTCGAAACTCTTGAGCATCACTGGTAGAGCCTACAGTGTCTTACAGTGAGCTAATGTATAAACTCAGGAATATAAATACAGGAATGCTCAGTCAATATAAGCCAAATGTTCCATCCAAGTGTCTAACTGTAGTAATTTAGAGGTTAAACAAAGGGCCCCCATTTCAAATGGTCCAGCCCAAGTTTGCTTATTGCTACCGAGTCTGGTACAGTGGATAAAGATTAGATGAAGTGAAGATAGCTTCATAGTCCCGATCCACCTTAAATGGTATGGCACTTTCATTCAGACGCCTGTGCTGGCGCTTGCATCTAACTGTGGCTATGACTATGGAATTCCAATAAGAAACTTCAGCACAATAGAGTAAACCTGACAGTCCATTACTTTTTTGTCAGAAGGCGGACAGCAGCAGCAAGAACTCCAAAAAACAAGGTGGCACCAAAACCACATAAATGGAGAGCTACTTGAAAAGCTACTTAAGAAAGATGACAACATATTCGAGCAGGATTTTAGAAAAAGATATATTGCACAAAGGCAATGCTGTGTGTGTGTGTGAGTGTGGGTGTGTGGGGGGGGCATGGGGGGGGGGGTCCTAAAAATCAAAGGAACAAATCTGATTTGCCCTGTGTGAACAGAACAAAATGTAAAGTTTCATTTCTTTATTTGTTCATTCTGACCGAACAGCATGAAAGGCAAAGATAAACCTGTCGTGACCATAGCTGGAAAAAAGACAAATTTGAGGCCACTAGTTTTCTGTGAGACTTCCATCATTTCTTTCAGCAAGGATCACTTCTTTAACATTTCATTTTCACCATAATCAATGACTTCTGGAGATATTAATGATGCATTAAATGTGGTGGAGATGGCCTGGCGCATTACAAGGTCGAGCAGGCTATTATTCCTTGGTGTATTTCTGCCTTACAGTGAGAAAACTATTCAAGCTGCCCATCTGCCACCTCATAATGACATTTGACCTGATAGACATAAACTTCACCTATAAAGCAGCAGCCTGCAGTTCATGGAACACACTTTATTGTGATAAAATCATTATAGAGCAAGAAAACAGTATAGTATGCAGTGTATAGGGGGAATACAGAAGCAAGATATGACAAAACTGGATTAGAGAATCCACTGGTGAACCATCCACATATGACACATCAGAGCTAATGCAACCAATGAGATACTGTAATCGGTAGGAAGAGACTAAACTGGCACAGGCTGCCTTCAGGCAAAACGGTGCACTCACAAAGGCCTATCATGTTTCTAGACCGTCCCTTCCTTTCTTTTGTCTTGTTTATGTTCGTGCACTCTCAGAAAAAAGGTATCAAACTGTTACTGGGCAGTGACCCTGAGGGGTACAACTTAAGTACCTTTATTCAGGGGACAAAACTGGACCATATTTCATTGAAATGGTATTTTTTATGTTGTATTGGCTCCACTCACCCTGTTTTGACCCAGAAGTTTTATTTGTTCGTTATTGTTTATGAGGTTATGATAAATATGTACCTTTTCCTTGGGAAGAACGTCAGGTACACAGTTTACATTGTTTGAACCTTGATATACCTTTTTCTGACTGTGGAAAAAAGCAGTTTGCATTTCAATGCTGTATGATATGGTATTATCAGTATTTGGACCGTTTCATTACACGTATTTCATTATTTTACTATGTTTCAGCTCATTCTACAATTAGCATCCTATCTGAATAATGAGATAAAAGGTGAGTGACAGAAGCTCGTGCATGGAATTACATATTCAAGACGCCTTCATTTCATGTACGTTATTCGAAAGAGTGACACAAAAACTGCTAGACATCGTGATGTGTGTATTTATTTTTTACAGTTCATACAAAATTAATACATTAATTAATGCCTGTAGATATAAAAATAAATTAAGAAATAAATAAAATAAATGTTTAAATAAACATATGTTTGTTGCAATAAATATCACAAAAAATAAATAAATAAAACAATTGGCAGTAATTTTCACTTTCACAGAAAATCTCTCGCGGTACTTCACGCGGTCAGGATTTCGAATCGACGAGTTTGAGACGCAGTTTCATCTTAAAGGCTGGGGTCAAGTTTAGTGTTGATGGCCAGTAAGTCCAGTCTGTACAGGTGTTGCAGCACCAGTCCAGCAACGTCCTTCCAGCCTTTCGCGCTGTAATCCTGCAAAGAGAAAGATCAGCTTCAGCTTCAGCTTCGGGCAATTTTCAGTGCTGAATGATTTTAGAGCGTATTCGGTGCTGTAACTATCTTTTTCGCCCCAGTCCATAATAATTTTTCTCATTGTATGTGCTCATAATAATAATAATAATAATAATAATAATAATAATGGCCCCATGCGAAAATTCATTTCAATGAATAAGACATAACTCTGTAATTTACTTGTTAATTTGCGAGTGTTATGTCTTAAACAAGGCACGCAACTAGCATGTTTACATTAGACGTAGACGTGCTCTTTGGATCGCAACAATTATGTCATAATTAACTATCTATTTGAAAGGCCCAATAAAGGTTTAAGAGAGTCCGGTCGCGGCGGGAACCCTGCGTCATGGACCGTACCCCTGAATCGCGCCTCTAACTGTATATTAGTTGTATATTATAATTATAATTACATATATTGTGTATTATTATTATTATTATTATTATTATTATTATCGCCATTTTCAGTCACCCCAAAGCATATACAATAGGCAAAAACAACAAGGCCTACTGAGTGAATGGACTCCAACTAAATCTTACACTCTTAAAAAATATGGTTTTTCAATGGATCTTTAGTCAAGAAAACGGTTCTATATATAATCATGAACACTTAAAGAACACTTTGTATGATTTAATCTTTGCATCGTGAAAGGGTTCTTCACATTAATGGAGAACATGCTGTAGATGGTTCTATATGAAAAGGGTTCTTTATAGCACCAATAGGGTTCCTCTGTTGAAACAAGCCAAAATATCTTTTTTGGTACTATATAGAACCCTTTTTTGCTGAGAGTTTACTTTAATAATTCATTATCATAAGACATTCAAATAGATCTGTGTTTCTATTGTTTGAAAGCTTACCGTGTTCTTCAGGTGAGAGATCAGACTTTTGAAGTGCATTTCCATCTTCTTCATTATCTTCTTGTTCGTTTCAGTGATGACGATTTTTGTTGCCTTCACAGAAAAAACAAACAAGTGTTAAAATCATTTTGAAAACTCTTTCTTTGCCTACTTTACGTTGAAGGCGGGTGCTGGGCTGTACCATCTCTCCGGACAAAAAAAGAAAGAAATGATCCCCCTTAAAAACTGTCATCCCCCTTTAACAGTCCATGTGTTCTAATGTTCTATTATGTTTAATAATCTACAGTGTTTATTATAGCGTCGCTGTCGGAACAAAACATTATATATATCACCATTTTTCCATCATTTAAAAATGCCAGCTTATTAAACTGTGCGATTTTCATGGCAAAAGGCCCAAACAGAAATGGTTCAAAATGACTTCGAATAAAAATCTTAAAATAAACTTACATTAAAAGATTGAAATGCTTTTTATTCTCCTGTAAAAATACTTTTTCGAGCTTTTGTTCAGACAGCGACGATAGATATTTTTTAAAAAAAAAAGTGGTGTTTTAGCTGAAAAGGTTAGTTGCCTTACCGTTTTGAGTTAATTAAATGTCTAATAGTCAGTTACCGTAACAACAGTCTGTATTTTATTATCTGTCAATTTATTATTTGAAGTTCAAATAATTCAAACTTTTAAGGCACCACCGGGACCACATTGTCGTTTGAACCCACCAACACCATGTTACTTCTTTCTGATTGGACCACTGACTGCATTGCATTGATACTTACACATCGCTCGAGCTCCGTGATCTGGCGGTGGATGTCGAGGATAAACGTCTGCAGCTTCTGCTGGTCGCAGTCCGCGCTCTCAGATTTCTCATAGAGCCTCATCACGTTCTTCAGAGTTCGCAGAATAAAGACGATGTGAGACTTCGCCTAAAGAACCGACCAGGATTCAGTTATCATTAGTACAACTGTTCAAACTAATGCAGTATGTCTATATCTGTAACTCTCCATAGCTGCTCTAAAACACTATCAGATCCTTCCCGAGGCCTTCAGTACAAAGTGAAAGTGCGCTTTCCCTATACCTGTAGCTGAGTCACGTGACTGTAAAGCTTGCTCGGGAATCCCAAGCTCAGCGTGACGTGGCGATGCGTGACGTCGTTGCACTAAAATGAACAGAAATTGTACATCAAAGTCGCATCAAATGCTTCGAACAAGAAGTGAAAAGTGTTCTATCAAATCTACAAAAGGTCACAAAGGAAAAAACATCACGATGACTTTTTTGCATTATTAGCTTCTTTTTTCAAGTCCAGGTTTCCACGTGTTCTTCAGATAACAGTAAGATGTTGCTCACTTTGGAGTCACAATGAACAACCATCCAACATTCTTTTATAATGCACACTTAAAAAAATCAAAGGTTCTTTAGTAAAGGCAATGGTTCTACTTAGAACCACGAGTTCTATATAGAACCATTTGCATGCTTAAATGGTTCTTTGCTTAGTTGAATCGTTCTTCAGATTGATGGAGAATGTGTTGTACATGGCTCTGTATAGAAACCTTTGAAAATGGTTCTGTACAGCACCAAAAAGGGTTCTTCTATTGTTACAAGCTTGACATCGCAACAATAGCAGAACCCGTTTTGGTGCTATTTACAACCCTCTACAACACATTCTCCATCCATCTGAAGAACCATGCAAAGAACAATTTAAGCATGAAAAGCGTTAATTTTTGTGTGTTCATGGTTCTATATAGAACCCTTGAAGAACCATCTTTTTAATTGTGTACAGTAAATAACGTATTTTCCAGCGAATCTATTTGCTTACCGCTTGTTGAAGATGCGAGATGGAGCTGTTGCTTAAGATGTGGAAGTTGCTCTTCATCCATGTGCATCCATCCACGTTGCTCCAGCAGCTAAAGGCAAGGAGAACACCAAGCAGACACATCTTGAACACTGCCATTTTACAGCACTAAGAGAACCAGAGCTGATAAAGGACTGCAGCTGAATTAAAGATATTAAAGACTGGCAAGAACAAGTTAAGAGAGCTCGAGGTGTTCGCTTTGCCGTTCATTTTGGGGCTCGTGCATTTATACTAAAGCTACTGAAAACTGAAAACCTGTGTTTCCCCCCCACACCCTTTCGCATCTCTTACGCAGCTGAGTGACCTGAAAGTTTTATCACCTGTGTACTTCCATGGAATGCCAGGTCAGTCCCTTTGACGCCGTGTCATTAATACCTGTACATTAACTTTAATACTGTGCATTCAAGTCAATTCACTTTCCTCACTGTTGTTCAGATCGCATCATAATCTGTGACTTGAACTATTTTCAAGTGTTCATTATAAAAAAGTAGCAAGAAAACAAAGGTGGGTAGTGTTAGATGTACTGGAGTAACCTTGTATTATAGATTTATGCTTTCTTATGTATTTTCTGTTATAATACTGCTCCTTCTACCCATGTGCGTTTGTGTATATTTGTGAGACTTTAACTTTTAGATTTATTTCAGTCATTAAGTTACTAATTCCTTTTTCACTACATTAACATATCTGACATCAGCTGTACATTGTTTACACCTCTCAGTTTTGGGGTTCAGTTTATTGTCGATCAAAGAGTGCATTGAAAAAAAAGGACTTGTGTCTGCTGATAGATGCTGGATGTTCTAAGACGTTCTACTGCAGTTCTGTTAAGTTAAACTCACTACTTAAGTGTTTTTGACCTACAAAGGAAAATGTATTGACAACGATTCATTTGTAGAAATACCAGGAAAAAGCGGGGAAATTTAGCTTACATTCTTATAATAATAATAATAATAATAATAATAATAATTATTATTATTATTATTATTGTTGTTGTTGTTGTTATTAGATTACAGTTAAATTAAGTGAATGTTTATGAGTGTCATTTTCACTGTATTCGTCAACTAATAATATTAATGTTATAACTCGTGACATCTTGCACAAAAATGCAATTTTTCGAAAGGCAAAAAGTCGACATGATTTTATTCACTCTGTGTTCGATTTTTCGAACTTTCGATTTTCGAACTTGAACTCACTCAACCAATCATTATCTGTGGCGTTGGCCGCAACCAACGGAAAGGCTAGCTAGTCTGCATGCCGAGTGCATCGCGTACGGTGTATGCACTTTTCATGCGAATATTCGTATTTTCGTGTCATTTATTCGCATCGCTTTCAGAGCAATCTACACTGACAACACGGTGCTTCGCATTCACGAGGAAAGTGTCTTGGTGAGTGTGCATGTATGGTATAGCGTAAACATTTAGAGACACTGTAAACTGTAACCCACTGACCATCAAGTTGGTAAACCGATAGGGTCACGTTTTCTATGTAAATAAAGAAACTGATTTTAATTTCCAGTTGAATTTCAAGACTACAAACTGATTTTAACTTTAATTCTAATTGACATACAGTTTGAAGTTTACGGTCAAACGTTATTCGCCTATTTCAGTTATATCTGTTCATCATTTGCTAATATTTGTTATTTAGATGCCTTCCTTTTCAGAAAACTCAGATTCATTGAGTAAAATCTCGCTTTCCTCAAATATAAGTAAACTTGCTTAAACCTTTGTAGGTTATACTTTTATGATAAGCTTATATTCACAATAAAGTCTACTGTTGAGTATTAATATTTACTGTTATTATTTACAGTGTGTGTAAGACTATTAACAAATATTCGAGAGAATTTACCCAATGGAAAAAACATAAACGTGCTTGAACGTTTGTATTACGATTTACTATAATCATTCATGTTATATGCAAGATTAGAGCAAATACAAGAAAGTGTAGTATAGTAAACATAGTTAGATAGTTAGAAAGTTAAATAGAAAATAGATATGAAAAGAGCCCAGAAAAGAACATGTGTGCAGTCTGAGGAGACTGCAAAATATATTGTTATGGTATAAACATTTGCACAATGACGCAGTGATGCATTATGGTACACAGTTGACTCAGTAGAGTTGATTTAATACCCGTCATTCATGTACAACCGACTGACCACATTTCAATCGTTTAAATACATTTTCATTTCTTTGTTTTTAGGCGAGCAGTCTGCGCCAAACCGCAACCGGAGTGAAAAGAAAAGCACATTTGAAGGTATTTATTCATTTTTTAGGTACGTATCTTCATGTGTGGGTCAGACTTCTTCTCTGGTCATCCACCTGGCCGCTGGCCACATTCCGCTGTGACGCTGAGCTGGTTTGCTGAGAGAGAGAGAGAGAGGAAATCTCTCCCACGGCAGAAAGCTCTCTCGACCGCATGCAGCGCAAACGCTCCTGCCGCTTTTCTCCTCTGCTCTAAAGACAGCAGTCTAAACCTACACACCAGTAAAACTCTTATTTTGAAATAATAACCAAAGACAACTTAGCATCTTAAAAAACTCAAAGGAGAATTCCACCAATTTTTGGAATCACTGTATAATTCAATCAGAGTGTGGTTTGGTGTGAGATGTGCATTGTGGAGAAATGTACTAACTCAGACCTCTTTACAGTGCTGGTGATACATTCTTTAAAAAGACATTTCTTTAAGGGTTCTTGAATAAAGGCAGTAGTTCTATACAGAGCCATGGGTTCTATATGGGATCATTTTATGCTTTAATTTGGGAAATTGCTTCAGATTGATGGATAATGTGTTGAAAACAGTTCTACATAGCACTAAAAGGATTCTGCTGTTGTTCACTTGATGATGTCAAGCTTTTAACAATAGAAGAACCCTTTTTGGTACTATATAGAACCATTTTCAAAAAGGTTCTATATAGAACCACATATAACACATTCTCTATTAATCTAATGCCATTTCACCATGCAAATGGTTCTATAAGGAACTGATGGTCCTAAATAGAACTATTACCTTTACTAAAGAACGCTTGAAGAATCCTTCTTTAAGAGTGTAGGAACCAGGAGTCTCAATGTTTACAATGCAAATATAGTCAGTTTATTTACTAAACCAGTAAACTTACACCTGTCCTCTGTGTTTATATAGCCTATATAATGTTGTTGAAAGTAAATAGTGACAAATCTGAAAAAAGCCCCCACCTTCTCTTTGTAGACTATTTGGTCTTATAGTGCCCTACATGTACCCCTCCGCAATGAATAGCTTTTTAAAATTACATTTTTGGCTAAAAACTTCTCATAAAACTACTAATAAACAATGTCTCAGGCACTATATTCATAACCACTTCATGCAATAACTTTGTGTGATGTAGCCTTTGGGAGCAATCAGACGTCTGGTTCCCATCAACACATCTGTGAATAATTCTGACTCTGTAAGTTTCTCTAGAATGAAGCATTTCACACCAAACCATTCTGAATGAGTTTGTTTACATCATAACCATTAAATTATATGGAAATGTTGAAAAGTCACTGGAATTCACCTTTAAGCACAGAATAACATTTTTTCTGTATATTTCCATCTATGAGCATGGGAACTGAAGTTGGAAAGACTTTGTTTTCCTTTCTGATGCAGTCTTGGTCTCTAAAACAAAAATGATAAACCTCAAAAGTCAGAAGTGTGACCAGTCACAAAGCAGAACAGATACTGTCACTTATGGAACATGAAATCAAACCCAATGACTACATTTAAATGAGTGAAAATAGATTTCCTTCCTCACAAATGAACTTCAAATGAAAATACTAGCTTTACTCATGTAACACAGAGTAATAATAAATAAATAATAAATAAATATTAGTAATACTTATGTAACATAGAGGGAGATACAGAGGCATGATGCAAGTGCAAGTCTTCGTTTTTACTGAAAGCCATGATGAATAACGAAATAATAAAGGAAAGGAAACAAGACAAAAGAATATGTATATATATATATATATATATATATATATATATATATATATATATATGTATACACACACACACACACACACTGTGTTCCAAATTATTATGCAAGTAACATATCAGTAGGATATCAGTATTATGAGCATTTAGGCTTTGGCTTTTCAAATAAAGTGTTTGTTTTATTTCTCGTATCTTCTTAAGTAACTGGTATCAATCTCAGACAGGTTTGTTAATCAGTTTGCCAAGTGATCTTGATTAACAGGAAACTTACAGAGATTGTTCCACATTGTTAAGCAAGTAACAGTTCTCATACAATATGTGGAGAAAGGAAGATCCTTCTCAAGATGAAAAGCATGAAATAATACAACGTCTTGCAAAAGGCATGAAAACAATTGATATTTCACAAAAACTGAAGAGAGATCAGAAAAGATGTGTATTAAAAGGGCAACTATAAAACACCACTGTTGAGCAGCAAACAGGTATTTAAAGCTGCTGCTGTCTCAAGAACCTCTCGATGCAGGATTCTCCACAGGCCGGCAGCTGTGCATAAAGCTGTTTTTTGCCTCCCCCAAGGCAAAGCTCACAAAGAGAAACATTTACAGTGGGCTCAGAAACACATGAAGACTCATTTTTAAACAGTTTTATTCACTGATGAATGCCATGCTGCACTAGATGGTCCAGATGGATGGAGTTTTGGATGGTTGGTGAATGGCCACCCTGTTCCAAGACTGCAATGTCAGCAAGGAGGTGGAGGAGTGATGATTTGGGCTGGAATATTGGGAAGTGAGATGGTAGATAGCATCTCTGTGGGTGTTAAAATGACCTCTGCAAGATATGTAGAGTTCCCAACCGACCATTTTCTGCCATGATATAAAAAGAAAATTCATGCCTTCTGAAAAAATTGGCTGCTATGGGCATAAAAGGAGAAAAAATCTTGATTTGGCCACCAACATCTCCTGACCTCAATCCCATTGGGAACCTGTGCAGCAACCTTAAAAGGAGGATATATAAGGGTGATGTTTGTGAGTATACTTTGAAACAGCAGCTCTGGGGGGCAATACTTATGAAATACAGGCAGAAACTATACATGTTAAAGTCATCTCAAAGAAGGACTTATATATCAATATGTGACTTGATCTGTAAACAAAGTTATTTAACTTGTTTTTATTTTTGGAAAATTATCTGTTCATGCAGCAAATATGAAAGATTTCTTTTTGAAATTATATGATTGTCATTATGACCCTATGAAAGTGTCAAAAAACTGTATTCTGCATAATAATTTGGAACAACGTATTTTGTGTTCTTTTCAATTTTCAGTAAAGTCATTGCCAGTAACAGTCAGTACTTCTAATTGTAATAATGTCCACATGGTTAAGCCCATCCTATATATATGAGAGAGAGAGAGAGAGAGAGACTGGATCCGCTTGTGAGACAATGAGACTACGGGAGAGTTGAAGAGCGCTTGGCACAGCGAGTGAAATGGCACAGGAGAGATTGAAAGTTTACTTCTCTGATATGTGTCTCAAAAAATCATGCTGACACAATTCTGTCTCTGTATCAGCTTGGCATTTCAGCTTTTGGTCTGATGTAAACATAATTTACAATGGGCTTCAGGGGCTGCAGTCTGGGCCTCCGCCACCAGGGGGAGCAACAATAACTATTTATAACTATTGATTTTCAGACTTCAGTACACATTTACTTCAAAAACAACAGTTCAAAACTGCTCACCATGTGGCCATGAGGGACAGGGATGTAGAATTCTCCACTGAGGGATTGTATGATCTGTACATTTTTGATACTTTACAACACCATGGCTACAAGACTCACGGACAAACATAGCTTTGCCGAACTTAAATAAACCAAACAAATCTATTTTGGTAGGCTTTCTGACAAGCCAAGGCTTCATATCAGTAACATGTGGCAATAAAATACTGAAGTAGTAATGATGGATTAAAAGTTGGAGGAACAGGCCAATAGAGCTTTTGAAGCCAGCTTATTCAAACCAACCATGATAAAAAGGTGTGCTATGATACCTAGTACCACACTGGAAGAGTCAAACTGTGGACGGCACCAAAGAAATAAACAAAACAAAACCTAACCACGCTTGCCTACTCTGAAACAAAAAGTACTTAGCTAACCCAACAAAAAGAAACAAAAGATAACTACTCCACACTTCCCTGGCCAGTAATCAAAAGTACATGTGGCAGCGCCCTCCCTCTGACCTAGGGAAGTAGAAAGAGTGGATTTCTACATGGTGCAAGTGTATAGGCACGCCTCTTGCCTGTTTGAAACCCCAGGTGGTACAAACAATCAATCTCTTGTAAACCAAAGTAAAAGTATGCAGGTAAAATACCTAAAACAAACGCAGACTCTCAACACAAGAGATTAAAAAAGATTAAAAACACAGCACCCATGTAATGAGTCCTCTCTGTCTTCAACCATCTTGAAGGCCTCTTTGAAAACATAGGCTCCTCCCCAAATTGCACCAGCCAGGCCTCTGATTTGTTGGAGGTCCACCTCACATCACTGCTTGCAGAGCAGGTACACCTGTGAAGGGAGAGACCGGGAGAGAGAGACACTGACAAACACAAAAAAGACCAAAATACATGCTTATGAGTAACACCCCCAAAAACGTGAACTAAAATCTAGCCCCCGAGAGACCATTCTGAGCATTCTAAGTAGAATATTCCTTGAAAGCATCTTGGGGTGGACACAGGCTGAGTCGTCCAGGGCGGGCTCAGCACCCTGGCGACTGTGGTGGTGGGTGACTGTGTCAGTCTGTGTACTTCCAGTGAAGTACCCCTTTTACTCAGTTTTGTTTTCAGTTCTGCTTTTAGTAATAATCATGTTGATGTAACATCATTCATTATGAACTCTGCCCTTCGCTTTCTGTTTGGGGTGCAAAGCACCGGTCAGGAAGAGCGGGAAGATGAAGAGTCGTTTTAGGCTTTGTAATTATTTGGAGCACATTTTTTAAGAATTGACTTTGTGTCCCAGCCTGTTCACCAGTCTTCACCATTGCCACTGTAGCCTAGTGTATTAATGTGCCAGAAATGTTGTGACCATTACATGATTAACCAGCTAGATAACTATCTAAGAACAGGACCGGTTGGGCCAGTTCTCTGGTCTGAATTTAGGCTACACTGATTTACAGTTGATAACGAGGTCATGTGACCCACACACATCTTCTTCATCCTCTTCCTCTCCAATCCTCCTCAACTTTGCCTATGAAAGGTGAAAGGAAATGAAAATCATAACTTCATTTCAAAGCTTGACACATGAGTGATATAACATTGTTTACTTTTGAAATAGTAGGCAGAAATATAAATAAAAAACTTTCTGACTAAAGAAGCATTTAATCTGAAACAAATTTAAACTGTTTTTCATTTGTTGGCCAAAAGGTTTTAATATATTTTAGTTGGCTTTACACAGCAAGATGCTTGTCCTCGATCAGTGTTTCCTAATCCGATCCTAAGTGCCCCCCAAACAGTCCATATTTTTCCTTCATCCATAAGTGTTTAGGTTGGTTTAGGTAGGAGCAAAAATGTGGGTCCTCTGGGGTCCCTGCTCTAGAAAAAGTCTTTGACAAAGTTTAGTATTAGGATTTTTAAAGGCTGAAAAGTTAAGATGTGTTCTGTTACTGTTCACTATTCAGTTGTCCAGCAGGTGGTGCTGTAGCTCTACGTTAAGACTGCAGGCAAATCGGATTGTTTGTCAAATCAGATCTTTTGAGCCTACTGACTGCACTGTTAAGTGATAAGATCGGATTTGTTTGTCCAGATATCACCGACCTATCTGCCACTAGTTTTCTGTAAAACACCTTTAGATCCCATTAGGGAAAGCAAAACATTAATTTAGAATCAACCATTAGTCGCCCGTTAAACCTTTAGGATGCTTTACACTGTGATATCAGCCCATTAAAAGCCAAAACATGGTACAAACCCATCAACAACCAATAGAAACACTTAATGGTTTCTATGGGTTTTTTCAGCAGAGCGAGTGACGCAAAACACACAGTAAGTGCTTCAGTAACGGTTCGAAACTCTTGAGCATCACTGGTAGAGCCTATTAGCTTGTTAGCTAACATCAGTGCCAGTGTTGGTAATCAGGAGAGAGTCAGGAGAATTCCCAGTGGGCTGGTAGTGTCTTACAGTGAGCTAATGTATAAACTCAGGAATATAAATACAGGAATGCTCAGTCAATATAAGCCAAATGTTCCATCCAAGTGTCTAACTGTAGTAACTGTAGCCCAGGTTTGCTTACTGCCACCGAGTGTGGTACAGTGGATAAAGATTAGATGAAGTGAAGATAGCTTCATAGTCTAACGTCCCGATCTACCTTAAATGGTATAGCACTTTCATTCAGACGCCTGTGCTGGCGCATCTAACTGTGGCACTATTTACGGTGGAATGGAAATTCCAATAAGAAACTTCAGCACAATAGAGTAAACCTGACAGTCCATTACTTTTTTTAAGAAGGTGGACAGCAGCAGCAAGAACTCCAAAAAACAAGGTGGCACGAAAACCACATAAATGGAGAGCTACTTGAAAAGCTACTTAAGAAAGATGACAACATATTTGAGCAGGATTTTAGAAAAAGATATATTGCACAAAGGCAATGCTGTGTGTGTGTGAGTGGCGGGGCGTCCTAAAAATCATGTTTAAGGAACAAATCTGATTTGCCCTGTGTGAACAGAACAAAATGTAAAGTTTCATTTCTTTATTTGTTTATTCTGACCGAACAGCATGCAAGGCAAAGATAAACCTGTCGTGACCATAGCTGGAAAAAAGACAAATTTCAGGCCACTAGTTTTCTGTGAGACTTCCATCATTTCTTTCAGCAAGGATCACTTCTTTAACATTTCATTTTCACCACGTATTCCTGATAATCAATGACTTCTGGAGATATTAATGATGCATTAAATGTGGTGGAGATGGCCTGGCGCATTACAAGGTCGAGCAGGCTATTATTCCTTGGTGTATTTCTGCCTTACAGTGAGAAAACTATTCAAGCTGCCCATCTGCCACCTCATAATGACATTTGACCTGATAGACATAAACTTCACCTATAAAGCAGCAGCCTGCAGTTCATGGAACACACTTTATTGTGATAAAATCATTATAGAGCAAGAAAACAGTATAGTGTGCAGTGTATAGGGGGAATACAGAAGCAAGATATGGCAAAACTGGATTAGAGAATCCACTGGTGAACCATCCACATATGACACATCAGAGCTAATGCAACCAATGAGATACTGTAATCGGTAGGAAGAGACTAAACTGGCACAGGCTGCCTTCAGGCAAAACGGTGCACTCACAAAGGCCTATCATGTTTCTAGACCGTCCCTTCCTTTCTTTTGTCTTGTTTATGTTCGTGCACTCTCAGAAAAAAGGTATCAAACTGTTACTGGGCAGTGACCCTGAGGGGTACAACTTAAGTACCTTTATTCAGGGGACAAAACTGGACCATATTTCATTGAAATGGTATTTTTTATGTTGTATTGGCTCCACTCACCCTGTTTTGACCCAGAAGTTTTATTTGTTCGTTATTGTTTATGAGGTTATGATAAATATGTACCTTTTCCTTGGGAAGAACGTCAGGTACACAGTTTACATTGTTTGAACCTTGATGAATGAAAAATATACCTTTTTCTGACTGTGGAAAAAAGCAGTTTGCATTTCAATGCTGTATGATATGGTATTATCAGTATTTGGACCGTTTCATTACACGTATTTCATTATTTTACTATGTTTCAGCTCATTCTACAATTAGCATCCTATCTGAATAATGAGATAAAAGGTGAGTGACAGAAGCTCGTGCATGGAATTACATATTCAAGACGCCTTCATTTCATGTACGTTATTCGAAAGAGTGACACAAAAACTGCTAGACATCGTGATGTGTGTATTTATTTTTTACAGTTCATACAAAATTAATACATTAATTAATGCCTGTAGATATAAAAATAAATTAAGAAATAAATAAAATAAATGTTTAAATAAACATATGTTTGTTGCAATAAATATCACAAAAAATAAATAAATAAAACAATTGGCAGTAATTTTCACTTTCACAGAAAATCTCTCGCGGTACTTCACGCGGTCAGGATTTCGAATCGACGAGTTTGAGACGCAGTTTCATCTTAAAGGCTGGGGTCAAGTTTAGTGTTGATGGCCAGTAAGTCCAGTCTGTACAGGTGTTGCAGCACCAGTCCAGCAACGTCCTTCCAGCCTTTCGCGCTGTAATCCTGCAAAGAGAAAGATCAGCTTCAGCTTCAGGCAATTTTCAGTGCTGAATGATTTTAGAGCGTATTCGGTGCTGTAACTATCTTTTTCACCCCAGTCCATAATAATTTTTCTCATTGTATGTGCTCATAATATTAATAATAATAATAATAATAATAATAATAATAATAATAATAATGGCCCCGATGCGAAAATTCATTTCAATGAATAAGACATAACTAAGAAATAACTAAGAAATAACTATAACTATAATTATATAATGTAATTTGCTTGTTAATTTGCGAGTGTTATGTCTTAAACAAGGCACGCAACTAGCATGCTTACATTAGACGTAGACGTGCTCTTTGGATCGCAACAATTATGTCATAATTAACTATCTATTTGAAAGGCCCAATAAAGGTTTAAGAGAGTCCGGTCGCGGCGGGAACCCTGCGTCATGGACCGTACCCCTGAATCGCGCCTCTAACTGTATATTAGTTGTATATTATAATTATAATTACATATATTGTGTATTATTATTATTATTATTATTATTATTATTATTATCGCCATTTTCAGTCACCCCAAAGCATATACAATAGGCAAAAACAACAAGGCCTACTGAGTGAATAGACTCCAACTAGATCTTACACTCTTAAAAAATATGGTTCTTCAATGGATCTTTAGTCAAGAAAACGGTTCTATATATAATCATGAACACTTAACACTTTGTATGATTTAATCTTTGCATCGTGAAAGGGTTCTTCACATTAATGGAGAACATGCTGTAGATGGTTCTATATGAAAAGGGTTCTTTATAACACCAATAGGATTCCTCTGTTGAAACAAGCCAAAATATCTTTTTTGGTACTATATAGAACCCTTTTTTGCTGAGAGTTTACTTTAATAATTCATTATCATAAGACATTCAAATAGATCTGTGTTTCCACTGTTTGAAAGCTTACCGCGTTCTTCAGGTGAGAGATCAGACTTTTGAAGTGCATTTCCATCTTCTTCATTATCTTCTTGTTCGTTTCAGTGATGACGATTTTTGTTGCCTTCACAGAAAAAAACAAACAAGTGTTAAAATCATTTTGAAAACTCTTTCTTTGCCTGCTTTACGTTGAAGGCGGGTGCTGGGCTGTACCATCTCTCCGGACAAAAATGATGAGAAATGAAACAATGAAACAACAATGAAAGAAATGATCCCCCTTAAAAACTGTCATCCCCCTTTAACAGTCCATGTGTTCTAATGTTCTATTATGTTTAATAATCTACAGTGTTTATTATAGCGTCGCTGTCGGAACAAAACATTATATATATCACCATTTTTCCATCATTTAAAAATGCCAGCTTATTAAACTGTGCGATTTTCATGGCAAAAGGCCCAAACAGAAATGGTTCAAAATGACTTCGAATAAAAATCTTAAAATAAACTTACATTAAAAGATTGAAATGCTTTTTATTCTCCTGTAAAAATACTTTTTCGAGCTTTTGTTCAGACAGCGACGATAGATATTTTTTAAAAAAAGTGGTGTTTTAGCTGAAAAGGTTAGTTGCCTTACCGTTTTGAGTTAATTAAATGTCTAATAGTCAGTTACCGTAACAACAGTCTGTATTTTATGGTCTGTCAATTTATTATTTGAAGTTCAAATAATTCAGACTTTTAAGGCACCACCGGGACCACATTGTCGTTTGAACCCACCAACACCGTGTTACTTCTTTCTGATTGGACCACTGACTGCATTGCATTGATACTTACACATCGCTCGAGCTCCGTGATCTGGCGGTGGATGTCGAGGATGAACGTCTGCAGCTTCTGCTGGTCGCAGTCCGCGCTCTCAGATTTCTCATAGAGCCTCATCACGTTCTTCAGAGTTCGCAGAATAAAGACGATGTGAGACTTCGCCTAAAGAACCGACCAGGATTCAGTTATCATCAGTACAACTGTTCAAACTAATGCAGTATGTCTATATCTGTAACTCTCCATAGCTGCTCTAAAACACATCAGATCCTTCCCGAGGCCTTCAGTACAAAGTGAAAGTGCGCTTTCCCTATACCTGTAGCTGAGTCACGTGACTGTAAAGCTTGCTCGGGAATCCCAAGCTCAGCGTGACGTGGCGATGCGTGACGTCGTTGCACTAAAATGAACAGAAATTGTACATCAAAGTCGCATCAAATGCTTCGAACGAGAAATGAAAAGTGTCCTATCAAATCTACAAAAGGTCACAAAGGAAAAAACATCACGATGACTTTTTTGCATTATTAGCTTCTTTTTTCAAGTCCAGGTTTCCACGTGTTCTTCAGATAACAGTAAGATGTTGCTCACTTTGGAGTCACAATGAACAACCATCCAACATTCTTTTATAATGCACACTTAAAAAAATCAAAGGTTCTTTAGTAAAGGCAATGGTTCTACTTAGAACCACGAGTTCTATATAGAACCATTTGCATGCTTAAATGGTTCTTTGCTTAGTTGAATCGTTCTTCAGATTGATGGAGAATGTGTTGTACATGGCTCTGTATAGAAACCTTTGAAAATGGTTCTATACAGCACCAAAAAGGGTTCTTCTATTGTTACAAGCTTGACATCGTAATAATAGCAGAACCCGTTTTGGTGCTATTTACAACCCTCTACAACACATTCTCCATCCATCTGAAGAACCATTTCACCATGCAAAGAACAATTTAAGCATGAAAAGCGTTAATTTTTGTGCGTTCATGGTTCTATATAGAACCCTTGAAGAACCATCTTTTTAATTGTGTACAATAAATAACGCATTTTCCAGCGAATCTATTTGCTTACCGCTTGTTGAAGATGCGAGATGGAGCTGTTGCTTAAGATGTGGAAGTTGCTCTTCATCCATGTGCATCCATCCACGTTGCTCCAGCAGCTAAAGGCAAGGAGAACACCAAGCAGACACATCTTGAACACTGCCATTTTACAGCACTAAGAGAACCAGAGCTGATGAAGGACTGCAGCTGAATTAAAGATATTAAAGACTGGCAAGAACAAGTTAAGAGAGCTCGAGGTGTTCGCTTTGCCGTTCATTTTGGGGCTCGTGCATTTATACTAAAGCTACTGAAAACTGAAAACCTGTGTTTTCCCCCCACACCCTTTCCCATCTCTTACGCAGCTGAGTGACCTGAAAGTTTTATCACCTGTGTACTTCCATGGAATGCCAGGTCAGTCTATTTGACGCCGTGTCATTAATACCTGTGCATTAACTTTAATACTGTGTATTCAAGTCAATTTACTTTCCTCACTGTTGTTCAGATCGCATCATAATCTGTGACTTAAACTATTTTCAAGTGTTCATTATAAAAAAGTAGCAAGAAAACAAAGGTGGGTAGTGTTAGATGTACTGGAGTAACCTTGTATTATAGATTTATGCTTTCTTATGTATTTTCTGTTATAATACTGCTCCTTCTACCCATGTGCGTTTGTGTATATTTGTGAGACTTTAACTTTTAGATTTATTTCAGTCATTAAGTTACTAATTCCTTTTTCACTACATTAACATATCTGGCATCAGCTGTACATTGTTTACACCTCTCAGTTTTGGGGTTCAGTTTATTGTAGATCAAAGTGTGCAAAAAAAAGGACTTGTGTCTGCTGATAGATGCTGGTTGTTCTAAGACGTTCTACTGCAGTTCTGTTAAGTTAAACTCACTACTTAAGTGTTTTTGACCTACAAAGGAAAATGTGTTGACAACGATTCATTTGTAGAAATACCAGGAAAAAGCGGGGAAATTTAGCTTACATTCTTATAATAATAATAATAATAATAATAATAATAATAATAATAATAATATTGTTGTTGTTGTTGTTGTTGTTGTTATTAGATTACAGTTAAATTAAGTGAATGTTTATGAGTGTCACTTTCACTGTATTCGTCAACTAATAATATTAATGTTATAACTCGTGACATCTTGCACAAAAATGCAATTTTTCGAAAGGCAAAAATTCGACATGATTTTATTCACTCTGTGTTCGATTTTTCGTGCTTTCGATTTTCGAACTTGAACTCACTCAACCAATCATTATCTGTGGCGTTGGCCGCAACCAACGGAAAGGCTAGCTAGTCTGCATGCCGAGTGCATCGCGTACGGTGTATGCACTTTTCATGCGAATATTCGTATTTTCGTGTCATTTATCATCACTGACAACACGGTGCTTCGCATTCACGAGGAAAGTGTCTTGGTGAGTGTGCATGTATGGTATAGCGTAAACATTTAGAGACACTGTAAACTGTAACCCACTGACCATCAAGTTGGTAAACCGATAGAGTCACGTTTTCTATGTAAATAAAGAAACTGATTTTAATTTCCAGTTGAATTTCAAGACTACAAACTGATTTTAACTTTAATTCTAATTGACATACATTTTGAAGTTTACGGCCAAACGTTATTCGCCTATTTCAGTTATATCTGTTCATCATTTGCTAATATTTGTTATTTAGATGCCTTCCTTTTCAGAAAACTCAGATTCATTGAGTAAAATCTCGCTTTCCTCAAATATAAGTAAACTTGCTTAAACCTTTGTAGGTTATACTGTTATGATAAGCTTATATTCACAATAAAGTCTACTGTTGAGTATTAATATTTACTGTTATTATTTACAGTGTGTGTAAGACTATTAACAAATATTCGAGAGAATTTACCCAATGGAAAAAACATAAACGTGCTTGAACGTTTGTATTACGATTTACTATAATCATTCACGTTATATGCAAGATAAGAGCAAATACAAGAAAGTGTAGTATAGTAAACATAGCAAGTTAAATAGAAAATAGATATGAAAAGAGCCCAGAAAAGAACATGTGTGCAGTCTGAGGAGACTGCAAAATATATTATTATGGTATAAACATTTGCACAATGACGCAGTGATGCATTATGGTACACAGTTGACTCAGTAGAGTTGATTTAATACCCGTCATTCATGTACAACCGACTGACCACATTTCAATCGTTTAAATACATTTTCATTTCCTTGTTTTTAGGCGAGCAGTCTGCGCCAAACCGCAACCGGAGTGAAAAGAAAAGCACATTTGAAGGTATTTATTCATTTTTTAGGTACGTATCTTCATGTGTGGGTCAGACTTCTTCTCTGGTCATCCACCTGGCCGCTGGCCACATTCCGCTGTGACGCTGAGCTGGTTTGCTGAGAGAGAGAGAGAGAGGAAATCTCTCCCACGGCAGAAAGCTCTCTCGACCGCATGCAGCGCAAACGCTCCTGCCGCTTTTCTCCTCTGCTCTGAAGACAGCAGTCTAAACCTACACACCAGTAAAACTCTTATTTTGAAATAATAACCAAAGACAACTTAGCATCTTAAAAAACTCAAAGGAGAATTCCACCAATTTTTGAAATTACTGCATAATTGAATCAGAGAGTGGTTTGGTGTGAGATGTGCATTGTGGAGAAATGTACTAACTCAGACCTCTTTACAGTGCTGGTGATACATTCTTTACAAAGACGTTTCTTTAAGGGTTCTTGAATAAAGGCAGTAGTTCTATACAGAGCCATGGGTTCTATATGGGACCATTTTATGTTTTAATTTGGGAAATTGCTTCAGATTGATGGATAATGTGTTGAAAACAGTTCTACATAGCACTAAAAGGGTTCTGCTGTTGTTCACTTGATGATGTCAAGCTTTTAACAATAGAAGAACCCTTTTTGGTACTATATAGAACCATTTTCAAAAAGGTTCTATATAGAGCCACGTATAACACATTCTCTATTAATCTGATGCCATTTCACCATGCAAATGGTTCTATAAGGAACTGATGGTCCTAAATAGAACTATTACCTTTACTAAAGAACCCTTGAAGAATCCTTCATTAAGAGTGTAGGAACCAGGGGTCTCAATGTTTACAATGCAAATATAGTCAGTTTGTTTACTAAACCAGTAAACTTACACCTGTCTTCTGGGTTTATATAGCCTATATAATGTTGTTGAAAGTAAATAGTGATAAATCTGAAAAAAGCCCCCACCTTCTCTTTGTAGACTATTTGGTCTTATAGTGCCCTACATGTACCCCTCCGCAATGAATAGCTTTTTAAAATTACATTTTTGGCTAAAAACTTCTCATAAAACTACTAATAAACAATGTCTCAGGCACTATATTCATAACCACTTCATGCAATAACTTTGTGTGATGTAGCCTTTGGGAGCAATCAGACGTCTGGTTCCCATCAACACATCTGTGAATAATTCTGACTCTGTAAGTTTCTCTAGAATGAAGCATTTCACACCAAACCATTCTGAATGAGTTTGTTTACATCATAACCATTAAATTATATGGAAATGTTGAAAAGTCACTGGAATTCACCTTTAAGCACAGAATAACATTTTTTCTGTATATTTCCATCTATGAGCATGGGAACTGAAGTTGGAAAGACTTTGTTTTCCTTTCTGATGCAGTCTTGGTCTCTAAAACAAAAATGATAAACCTCAAAAGTCAGAAGTGTGACCAGTCACAAAGCAGAACAGATACTGTCACTTATGGAACATGAAATCAAACCCAATGACTACATTTAAATGAGTGAAAATAGATTTCCTTCCTCACAAATGAACTTCAAATGAAAATATTAGCTTTACTCATGTAACACAGAGTAATAATAAATAAATAATAAATAAATATTAGTAATACTTATGTAACATAGAAGGAGATACAGAGGCATGATGCAAGTGCAAGTCTTCGTTTTTACTGAAAGCCATGATGAATAACGAAATAATAAAGGAAAGGAAACAAGACAAAAGAATATGTATATATATATATATATATATATATATATATGTATACACACACACACACACACACACACACTGTGTTCCAAATTATTATGCAAGTAACATATCAGTAGGATATCAGTATTATGAGCATTTAGGCTTTGGCTTTTCAAAAAAAGTGTTTGTTTTATTTCTCGTATCTTCTTAAGTAACTGGTATCAATCTCAGACAGGTTTGTTAATCAGTTTGCCAAGTGATCTTGATTAACAGGAAACTTACAGAGATTGTTCCACATTGTTAAGCAAGTAACAGTTCTCATACAATATGTGGAGAAAGGAAGATCCTTCTCAAGATGAAAAGCATGAAATAATACAACGTCTTGCAAAAGGCATGAAAACAATTGATATTTCACAAAAACTGAAGAGAGATCAGAAAAGATGTGTATTAAAAGGGCAACTATAAAAACACCACTGTTGAGCAGCAAACAGGTATTTAAAGCTGCTGCTGTCTCTGGAGTCTCAAGAACCTCTCGATGCAGGATTCTCCACAGGCCGGCAGCTGTGCATAAAGCTGTTTTTTGCCTCCCCCAAGGCAAAGCTCACAAAGAGAAACATTTACAGTGGGCTCAGAAACACATGAAGACTCATTTTTAAACAGTTTTATTCACTGATGAATGCCATGCTGCACTAGATGGTCCAAATGGATGGAGTTTTGGATGGTTGGTGAATGGCCACCCTGTTCCAAGACTGCAATGTCAGCAAGGAGGTGGAGGAGTGATGATTTGGGCTGGAATATTGGGAAGTGAGATGGTAGATAGCATCTCTGTGGGTGTTAAAATGACCTCTGCAAGATATGTAGAGTTCCCAACCGACCATTTTCTGCCATGATATAAAAAGAAAATTCATGCCTTCTGAAAAAATTGGCTGCTATGGGCATAAAAGGAGAAAAAATCTTGATTTGGCCACCAACATCTCCTGACCTCAATCCCATTGGGAACCTGTGCAGCAACCTTAAAAGGAGGATATATAAGGGTGATGTTTGTGAGTATACTTTGAAACAGCAGCTCTGGGGGGCAATACTTATGAAATACAGGCAGAAACTATACATGTTAAAGTCATCTCAAAGAAGGACTTATATATCAATATGTGACTTGATCTGTAAACAAAGTGATTTAACTTGTTTTTATTTTTGGAAAATTATCTGTTCATGCAGCAAATATGAAAGATTTCTTTTTGAAATTATATGATTGTCATTATGACCCTATGAAAGTGTCAAAAAACTGTATTCTGCATAATAATTTGGAAAAACGTATTTTGTGTTCTTTTCAATTTTCAGTAAAGCCATTGCCAGTAACAGTCAGTACTTCTAATTGTAATAATGTCCACATGGTTAAGCCCATCCTATATATATGAGAGAGAGAGAGAGAGAGAGACTGGATCCGCTTGTGAGACAATGAGACTACGGGAGAGTTGAAGAGCGCTTGGCACAGCGAGTGAAATGGCACAGGAGAGATTGAAAGTTTACTTCTCTGATATGTGTCTCAAAAAATCATGCTGACACAATTCTGTCTCTGTATCAGCTTGGCATTTCAGCTTTTGGTCTGATGTAAACATAATTTACAATGGGCTTCAGGGGCTGCAGTCTGGGCCTCCGCCACCAGGGGGAGCAACAATAACTATTTATAACTATTGATTTTCAGACTTCAGTACACATTTACTTCAAAAACAACAGTTCAAAACTGCTCACCATGTGGCCATGAGGGACAGGGATGTAGAATTCTCCACTGAGGGATTGTATGATCTGTACATTTTTGATACTTTACAACACCATGGCTACAAGACTCACGGACAAACATAGCTTTGCCGAACTTAAATAAACCAAACAAATCTATTTTGGTAGGCTTTCTGACAAGCCAAGGCTTCATATCAGTAACATGTGGCAATAAAATACTGAAGTAGTGATGTTGGATTGAAAGTTGGAGGAACAGGCCAATAGAGCTTTTGAAGCCAGCTTATTCAAACCAACCATGATAAAAAGGTGTGCTATGATACCTAGTACCACACTGGAAGAGTCAAACTGTGGACGGCACCAAAGAAATAAACAAAACAAAACCTAACCACGCTTGCCTACTCTGAAACAAAAAGTACTTAGCTAACCCAACAAAAAGAAACAAAAGCTAACTACTCCACACTTCCCTGGCCAGTAATCAAAAGTACATGTGGCAGCGCCCTCCCTCTGACCTAGGGAAGTAGAAAGAGTGGATTTCTACATGGTGCAAATGTATAGGCACGCCTCTTGCCTGTTTGAAACCCCAGGTGGTACAAACAATCAATCTCTTGTAAACCAAAGTAAAGGTATGCAGGTAAAATACCTAAAACAAACGCAGACTCTCAACACAAGAGATTAAAAAAGATTAAAAACACAGCACCCATGTAATGAGTCCTCTCTGTCTTCAACCATCTTGAGGGCCTCTTTGAAAACATAGGCTCCTCCCCAAATTGCACCAGCCAGGCCTCTGATTTGTTGGAGGTCCACCTCACATCACTGCTTGCAGAGCAGGTACACCTGTGAAGGGAGAGACCGGGAGAGAGAGACACTGACAAACACAAAAAAGACCAAAATACATGCTTACGAGTAACACCCCCAAAAACGTGAACTAAAATCTAGCCCCCGAGAGACCATTCTGAGCATTCTAAGTAGAATATTCCTTGAAAGCATCTTGGGGTGGACACAGGCTGAGTCGTCCAGGGCGGGCTCAGCACCCTGGCGACTGTGGTGGTGGGTGACTGTGTCAGTCTGTGTACTTCCAGTGAAGTACCACATTAACTCAGTTTTGTTTTCAGTTCTGCTTTTAGTAATAATCATGTTGATGTAACATCATTCATTATGAACACTCCCCTTCGCTTTCTGTTTGGGGTGCAATGCACCGGTCAGGAAGAGCGGGAAGATGAAGAGTCGTTTTAGGCTTTGTAATTATTTGGAGCACATTTTTTAAGAATTGACTTTGTGTCACAGCCTGTTCACCAGTCTTCACCATTGCCACTGTAGCCTAGTGTATTAATGCGCCAGAAATGTTGTGACCATTACATGATTAACCAGCTAGATAACTATCTAAGAACGGGACCGGTTGGGCCAGTTCTCTGGTCTGAATTTAGGCTACACTGATTTACAGTTGATAACGAGGTCATGTGACCCACACACATCCTCTTCATCCTCTTCCTCTCCAATCCTCCTCAACTTTGCCTATGAAAGGTGAAAGGAAATGAAAATCATAACTTCATTTCAAAGCTTGACACATGAGTGATATAACATTGTTTACTTTTGAAATAGTAGGCAGAAATATAAATAAAAAACTTTCTGACTAAAGAAGCATTTAATCTGAAACGAATTTAAACTGTTTTTCATTTGTTGGCCAAAAGGTTTTAATATATTTTAGTTGGCTTTACACAGCAAGATGCTTGTCCTTGATCAGTGTTTCCTAATCCGATCCTAAGTGCCCCCCAAACAGTCCATATTTTTCCTTCATCCATAAGTGTTTAGGTTGGTTTAGGTAGGAGCAAAAATGTGGGTCCTCTGGGGTCCCTGCTCTAGAAAAAGTCTTTGACAAAGTTTAGTATTAGGATTTTTAAAGGCTGAAAAGTTAAGATGTGTTCTGTTACTGTTCACTATTCAGTTGTCCAGCAGGTGGTGCTGTAGCTCTACGTTAAGACTGCAGGCAAATCGGATTGTTTGTCAAATCAGATCTTTTGAGCCTACTGACTGCACTGTTAAGTGATAAGATCGGATTTGTTTGTCCAGATATCACCGACCTATCTGCCACTAGTTTTCTGTAAAACACCTTTAGATCCCATTAGGGAAAGCAAAACATTAATTTAGAATCAACCATTAGTCGCCCGTTAAACCTTTAGGATGCTTTACACTGTGATATCAGCCCATTAAAAGCCAAAACATGGTACAAACCCATCAACAACCAATAGAAACACTTAATGGTTTCTATGGGTTTTTTCAGCAGAGCGAGTGACGCAAAACACACAGTAAGTGCTTCAGTAACGGTTCGAAACTCTTGAGCATCACTGGTAGAGCCTATTAGCTTGTTAGCTAACATCAGTGCCAGTGTTGGTAATCAGGAGAGAGTCAGGAGAATTCCCAGTGGGCTGGTAGTGTCTTACAGTGAGCTAATGTATAAACTCAGGAATATAAATACAGGAATGCTCAGTCAATATAAGCCAAATGTTCCATCCAAGTGTCTAACTGTAGTAACTGTAGCCCAGGTTTGCTTACTGCCACCGAGTGTGGTACAGTGGATAAAGATTAGATGAAGTGAAGATAGCTTCATAGTCTAACGTCCCGATCTACCTTAAATGGTATAGCACTTTCATTCAGACGCCTGTGCTGGCGCATCTAACTGTGGCACTATTTACGGTGGAATGGAAATTCCAATAAGAAACTTCAGCACAATAGAGTAAACCTGACAGTCCATTACTTTTTTTAAGAAGGTGGACAGCAGCAGCAAGAACTCCAAAAAACAAGGTGGCACGAAAACCACATAAATGGAGAGCTACTTGAAAAGCTACTTAAGAAAGATGACAACATATTTGAGCAGGATTTTAGAAAAAGATATATTGCACAAAGGCAATGCTGTGTGTGTGTGAGTGGCGGGGCGTCCTAAAAATCATGTTTAAGGAACAAATCTGATTTGCCCTGTGTGAACAGAACAAAATGTAAAGTTTCATTTCTTTATTTGTTTATTCTGACCGAACAGCATGCAAGGCAAAGATAAACCTGTCGTGACCATAGCTGGAAAAAAGACAAATTTCAGGCCACTAGTTTTCTGTGAGACTTCCATCATTTCTTTCAGCAAGGATCACTTCTTTAACATTTCATTTTCACCACGTATTCCTGATAATCAATGACTTCTGGAGATATTAATGATGCATTAAATGTGGTGGAGATGGCCTGGCGCATTACAAGGTCGAGCAGGCTATTATTCCTTGGTGTATTTCTGCCTTACAGTGAGAAAACTATTCAAGCTGCCCATCTGCCACCTCATAATGACATTTGACCTGATAGACATAAACTTCACCTATAAAGCAGCAGCCTGCAGTTCATGGAACACACTTTATTGTGATAAAATCATTATAGAGCAAGAAAACAGTATAGTGTGCAGTGTATAGGGGGAATACAGAAGCAAGATATGGCAAAACTGGATTAGAGAATCCACTGGTGAACCATCCACATATGACACATCAGAGCTAATGCAACCAATGAGATACTGTAATCGGTAGGAAGAGACTAAACTGGCACAGGCTGCCTTCAGGCAAAACGGTGCACTCACAAAGGCCTATCATGTTTCTAGACCGTCCCTTCCTTTCTTTTGTCTTGTTTATGTTCGTGCACTCTCAGAAAAAAGGTATCAAACTGTTACTGGGCAGTGACCCTGAGGGGTACAACTTAAGTACCTTTATTCAGGGGACAAAACTGGACCATATTTCATTGAAATGGTATTTTTTATGTTGTATTGGCTCCACTCACCCTGTTTTGACCCAGAAGTTTTATTTGTTCGTTATTGTTTATGAGGTTATGATAAATATGTACCTTTTCCTTGGGAAGAACGTCAGGTACACAGTTTACATTGTTTGAACCTTGATGAATGAAAAATATACCTTTTTCTGACTGTGGAAAAAAGCAGTTTGCATTTCAATGCTGTATGATATGGTATTATCAGTATTTGGACCGTTTCATTACACGTATTTCATTATTTTACTATGTTTCAGCTCATTCTACAATTAGCATCCTATCTGAATAATGAGATAAAAGGTGAGTGACAGAAGCTCGTGCATGGAATTACATATTCAAGACGCCTTCATTTCATGTACGTTATTCGAAAGAGTGACACAAAAACTGCTAGACATCGTGATGTGTGTATTTATTTTTTACAGTTCATACAAAATTAATACATTAATTAATGCCTGTAGATATAAAAATAAATTAAGAAATAAATAAAATAAATGTTTAAATAAACATATGTTTGTTGCAATAAATATCACAAAAAATAAATAAATAAAACAATTGGCAGTAATTTTCACTTTCACAGAAAATCTCTCGCGGTACTTCACGCGGTCAGGATTTCGAATCGACGAGTTTGAGACGCAGTTTCATCTTAAAGGCTGGGGTCAAGTTTAGTGTTGATGGCCAGTAAGTCCAGTCTGTACAGGTGTTGCAGCACCAGTCCAGCAACGTCCTTCCAGCCTTTCGCGCTGTAATCCTGCAAAGAGAAAGATCAGCTTCAGCTTCAGGCAATTTTCAGTGCTGAATGATTTTAGAGCGTATTCGGTGCTGTAACTATTTTTTTCACCCCAGTCCATAATAATTTTTCTCATTGTATGTGCTCATAATATTAATAATAATAATAATAATAATAATAATAATAATAATAATGGCCCCATGCGAAAATTCATTTCAATGAACAAGACATAACTAAGAAATAACTATAATGTAATTTGCTTGTTAATTTGCGAGTGTTATGTCTTAAACAAGGCACGCAACTAGCATGTTTACATTAGACGTAGACGTGCTCTTTGGATCGCAACAATTATGTCATAATTAACTATCTATTTGAAAGGCCCAATAAAGGTTTAAGAGAGTCCGGTCGCGGCGGGAACCCTGCGTCATGGACCGTACCCCTGAATCGCGCCTCTAACTGTATATTAGTTGTATATTATAATTATAATTACATATATTGTGTATTATTATTATTATTATTATTATCGCCATTTTCAGTCACCCCAAAGCATATACAATAGGCAAAAACAACAAGGCCTACTGAGTGAATGGACTCCAACTAGATCTTACACTCTTAAAAATTATGGTTCTTCAATGGATCTTTAGTCAAGAAAACGGTTCTATATATAATCATGAACACTTAAAGAACACTTTGTATGATTTAATCTTTGCATCGTGAAAGGGTTCTTCACATTAATGGAGAACATGCTGTAGATGGTTCTATGTGAAGGGTTCTTTATAGCACCAATAGGGTTCCTCTGTTGAAACAAGCCAAAATATCTTTTTTGGTACTATATAGAACCCTTTTTTGCTGAGAGTTTACTTTAATAATTCATTATCATAAGACATTCAAATAGATCTGTGTTTCCACTGTTTGAAAGCTTACCGCGTTCTTCAGGTGAGAGATCAGACTTTTGAAGTGCATTTCCATCTTCTTCATTATCTTCTTGTTCGTTTCAGTGATGACGATTTTTGTTGCCTTCACAGAAAAAACAAACAAGTGTTAAAATCATTTTGAAAACTCTTTCTTTGCCTACTTTACGTTGAAGGCGGGTGCTGGGCTGTACCATCTCTCCGGGCAAAAAAAGAAAGAAATGATCCCCCTTAAAAACTGTCATCCCCTTTAACAGTCCATGTGTTCTAATGTTCTATTATGTTTAATAATCTACAGTGTTTATTATAGCGTCGCTGTCGGAACAAAACATTATATACATCACCATTTTTCCATCATTTAAAAATGCCAGCTTATTAAACTGTGCGATTTTCATGGCAAAAGGCCCAAACAGAAATGGTTCAAAATGACTTCGAATAAAAATCTTAAAATAAACTTACATTAAAAGATTGAAATGCTTTTTATTCTCCTGTAAAAATACTTTTTCGAGCTTTTGTTCAGACAGCGACGATGGATATTTTTTAAAAAAAGTGGTGTTTTAGCTGAAAAGGTTAGTTGCCTTACCGTTTTGAGTTAATTAAATGTCTAATAGTCAGTTACCGTAACAACAGTCTGTATTTTATTATCTGTCAATTTATTATTTGAAGTTCAAATAATTCAAACTTTTAAGGCACCACCGGGACCACATTGTCGTTTGAACCCACCAACACCATGTTACTTCTTTCTGATTGGACCACTGACTGCATTGCATTGATACTTACACATCGCTCGAGCTCCGTGATCTGGCGGTGGATGTCGAGGATGAACGTCTGCAGCTTCTGCTGGTCGCAGTCCGCGTTCTCAGATTTCTCATAGAGCCTCATCACGTTCTTCAGAGTTCGCAGAATAAAGACGATGTGAGACTTCGCCTAAAGAACCGACCAGGATTCAGTTATCATTAGTACAACTGTTCAAACTAATGCAGTATGTCTATATCTGTAACTCTCCATAGCTGCTCTAAAACACTATCAGATCCTTCCCGAGGCCTTCAGTACAAAGTGAAAGTGCGCTTTCCCTATACCTGTAGCTGAGTCACGTGACTGTAAAGCTTGCTCGGGAATCCCAAGCTCAGCGTGACGTGGCGATGCGTGACGTCGTTGCACTAAAACGAACAGAAATTGTACATCAAAGTCGCATCAAAGGCTTCGAACAAGAAGTGAAAAGTGTTCTATCAAATCTACAAAAGGTCACAAAGGAAAAAACATCACGATGACTTTTTTGCATTATTAGCTTCTTTTTTCAAGTCCAGGTTTCCACGTGTTCTTCAGATAACAGTAAGATGTTGCTCACTTTGGAGTCACAATGAACAACCATCCAACATTCTTTTATAATGCACACTTAAAAAAATCAAAGGTTCTTTAGTAAAGGCAATGGTTCTACTTAGAACCACGAGTTCTATATAGAACCATTTGCATGCTTAAATGGTTCTTTGCTTAGTTGAATCGTTCTTCAGATTGATGGAGAATGTGTTGTACATGGCTCTGTATAGAAACCTTTGAAAATGGTTCTATACAGCACCAAAAAGGGTTCTTCTATTGTTACAAGCTTGACATCGTAATAATAGCAGAACCCGTTTTGGTGCTATTTACAACCCTCTACAACACATTCTCCATCCATCTGAAGAACCATGCAAAGAACAATTTAAGCATGAAAAGCGTTAATTTTTGTGTGTTCATGGTTCTATATAGAACCCTTGAAGAACCATCTTTTTAATTGTGTACAATAAATAACGTATTTTCCAGCGAATCTATTTGCTTACCGCTTGTTGAAGATGCGAGATGGAGCTGTTGCTTAAGATGTGGAAGTTGCTCTTCATCCATGTGCATCCATCCACGTTGCTCCAGCAGCTAAAGGCAAGGAGAACACCAAGCAGACACATCTTGAACACTGCCATTTTACAGCACTAAGAGAACCAGAGCTGATGAAGGACTGCAGCTGAATTAAAGATATTAAAGACTGGCAAGAACAAGTTAAGAGAGCTCGAGGTGTTCGCTTTGCCGTTCATTTTGGGGCTCGTGCATTTATACTAAAAGTACCGAAAAGCGAAAGCCTCACGTACCTTACCACAGCCTTTCGCATCTCTGGACCTGAAAAGCTTCCTTGGAACGTCAGATTAGTCCCTGACGCCGCGTCATTCATACCTGTCCACTAACTTACGTGTGTCATGTGAAATTCCCCACTGTTGAAATAATCTGGGACTAAACAAAGGTGAGCAACTGCTTCAATAAACCTTACAGATTTATACTTTGTTGAGAGTTTCTAGTTCATAATGCTTTTCTAACCATGTATATTTGTATTTGTGATAAACTATTAACATTTATATATAAAGTAATTATATTGAGTTACTTGTTATTAATATTGATTAATTCATATTTTTGTGCTCCATTTCCTTACATTAATACATCTGACATCATCTTTGTTACCATTTTATTGGTTTATCAGTTTGTTATAGAGTGTGCATCAAAAAGAATGGACTTGTGTCTGTTGATGTTGGATGTTCTACGTGGTTTCACTGCAGTTCTGTTTTTTTGACCTGCTACTTTTGTTCCTCTACTTGCAAAGGTACTTTTACTCATGATTTGTATTGTTGTTTTCTTTTATTCAATTACAGTTGAAGTAACACTGGAGAACTGGGTTAGGCAATCTCTACTCACAAATAAACTGGATTGCAAAAAAAATCATTTATAGAAACATCAGTAAAAGGTGAGAAAAGTTATCTGGTTGCCTTAAAGTGTTTAATAAATTGATTGAATTTTTCGAAATTTCAATTTTTGAATTTGAAGTCAATTGACCAATTATTGTTGTCTCTGGCCTTAGCCTGGCCACAACCAAGATAAAGGCTAATTTGTATCCAGGTTTGTAAGTGTGGAGGTCTTCAAAATGGGCTCAGACTAGACTACAATCCCAACTCAGATTGCCTTTTCGCAAAGCAAAAACATTGTGAAATTATCCCCAAAACGTTCTAAAGTTTTGGATAAAGCCTTATCCGCCTAATTTATTAGTTAGTTTATTTGTTAACTACTTGCTAATATTTGTTATTTAGTTGCATTCCCTTTAAAAAAAAACAGAATTGGGTCATTTTCTTCAAAAATAACTGAACCTGCTTGAATTTTTTTAGGATACTGTTATGTACTTGTATGACAAGATGCAAGCAAAATAAAATAAAGTAAGTTAAATAGAAAATAGATATTAAAAGAGCCCAGAAGTGCGCATGTGTACAGAGTCTGAGGAGACCTATAATGCAAAATATATTCTTATGGTATTGTACAGTGATGCAATGATGTGTTATGGAACAGTAGAGTTGATGTAATGCATGTAATTCATATGCAAAGACTGACCACATTTGAATCGTTAAATGCATTTTCACTTCCTTGTTTTAGGCGAGCAGTCTGCTCCGAACTGTAACCGGTGAAACGCGGTGACTCTTCGACGTCTTTTGAAGAAGAAGTGAGGAGAGGTGGATGCTGATGAAAAAAACACATTTGAAGGTATTACTTTATTTTTTTAGTTATGTATCTTCATGTTTGGGTCATCTCTGGTTATCCTCCTGCTCGCTGGCCACATTCCGCTGAAGTGGTGAGCAGGGAGACGCTGAGCTGGTTGCGGGAAATAGGGAATCTCTGCGTGAGGAAGCCTACAATCGAGACGCGGGCTGCAGCTCCTCTCGACCGCAGCAACGCGAACGCTCCTTCCGCTTTTCTCCTCTGCGTCTCTCCGGTGGTTTTATAGTTTACAGCGCTTTAAAGACAGCCGAGCGGCCTAAACCCACACTCCAGTAAAGCTCTTACCTCTTTATATAAAAAACTCAAATAACCTAGCAGGTCGAAAAAAAAAATACTTTAAGGACATTTTTTTCAACATGTCCGTGTAATTCAGGAATTGAGATGTAAACAAAGAGTACTTTGAGCTGAGATGGTGCACTGTAAAGAAATGTACTAACTCAGGCGTCTTTACAGTGGTGGTGATGCACTAAAATATGGTTCTTCAAGGGTTCTTTTGTAAAGGCATTAGTTCTGTTTACAGCCATGAGTTTTATATAGAACCACTGCACGCTTAAATGGTTTTCAGATCGATGGAGAATGCGTTGTATATGATTTTATACATCACCCGAAAGGTTCTGCTACGGCTACGATGTCAAGCTTGTAACAACAGAGGATCACTTTTTGAGGCTATATAGATCCATTTTCAAAAAAGGTTCTATATTGAACCTTAATACAACACCCTCTCCGTCAATCTAAAGAGCCATTCAAAGAACTCGTTAATACCATGCCACCATACAACGAACCATTTAGGCATGCAAATGGTTCTTTATAGAACTAATGGTTCCAAATACGTAGAATCTTTACTAAAGAACCCTTGAAGAACCTTCTTATTTAAGAGTGTAGGGACCAAGGATCGCAATGTTTACAATGCACGTAATGTACTATCCAAAACCACCAGTGAACGTACGTGCCTTCTAAGTTTGTACATATAATGTTGTGAAAGGTAAATGGTGGTATGTCATGTAATAACTTTGTGTGATGTAGCCTTTAGGAGCAATCAGACGTCTGGTTCCCATCATCCCATCATCACCACTGTGAATAATTCTGACTCTGTAGGTTTCTCTAGAATTAAGCATTTCACACCAAACCAATCTGAATGACTTTGTTTACATCATAACCACTTAATTATACAGAAGCGTTGAAAAATCACTGGAATTCACCTTTAAGTCCAGTACAACATAATTATGTCTTAATAAGGCCATCTACCAGCATGGGAACTGAAGTTTGCAGGGCTTTGATTTCCTTTCTGATGTGGTCTCGGTCTAAAAACAAAAATGATAAACCTCAAAAGCAGAACAAAGATACTGTCACTAATGGAACATGAAATCAAAGCCAATGACAACATTTAAGTAAAATTAAGTAGACTTCTTTCCTCACATTTTTACTAGATGTAAAAATATTAGCGTTAAAAAACTCAGAACTGCGTACATAGAACTGCCCCCCTTGTTGGCTAGACATGTTTAAAGTTGGCTAGAAGTGTTTTGTTGAGGTGTGGAATCTGTGCTTTGCAGTTTACGGCTATGTTGTTAAAATTATTTAGCATTGATCCTAAGTTACACTCTCAAAATGTGATGTGTTAAATAATAACACACTTATTTGTGTTACCAGTTTTTGATTTAACACATTCTGTGTTAACAGTAACATGTGTTATCTGTAAGTAGGCACAGAAATATTTCAACACATTTTGTGTTGAAAGTAACTCGAAATGTGGCGTCTCCAACTGAACACACGGATGTGTGTAGTTAGAGACAGATGTGTTGTTTTTTAACACATCTGTTTTTAGAGTGTACTAACTGTGTTAAATAGTAGGCGCCTCAGCAGAGGACTTTTAATTTGTAGTAATGGTGTCAGTCGAAAGTTTTACTGTACAGTCTAAAAATAAAAGTTCCTGTCCTGGCGCACGGCTCGTTCACAAAGAATCATGCACTGAAATGTGCGTTTACACTTTTATTGAAACTGGAAGGGGAATCCCACTGATTTGTCAAAATTTCTGCATGATGAAATGGTTAAGATCAAAGTCCTCCGGAGTGGTTTTGGTGTGAAATGAAATTCTAGAGAAACGTGCCGGTTCAGAACTCACTCTAAAAAGTGATGTGTTAAAAAACAACGCATTCTGTCTCTAATTAGGCACATCAGTGTGTTCAGATGGGGGCGACCCATTTTGAGTTACTTTTAGCACAGAATGTGTTGAAATATTTCTGTGCCCACTTACGGACAACACGTGTTGTGTTACTGTTAACACAGAATGTGTTAAATCAAAAAACAGTATGATCCAGTATGATTGTTATTTAACAAGTGGCGATGATGGGAACCAGACGTCTGAAGAGTTCAATGCCTTCAAAAGCTACACCACAAAACAAAGTTATGACATGATTACATGAACTGTTAATGAATGCTTTGCCAGCTGTCTGAGACATTGTTTTACCAGAATTTTGGCAGAAGAGGTTGGCGGAGGGACACAAGCAAGGCAAGATAATTTTTTTAGATTATTGACGTTACATCCAAAAACTCATACGGCAAATCTATATGTGTACTGGCTAAATTGGATTGTTAATAAAATGGCTATATCTGTGTTGTAGGTATCGTGACTCCTGGTTCCTATCACCACCACTGTAAAGAAATCAGAGTCATTCTCTACAATGAACTACTTCACATCAAACCACTCTGAATGACTTTGTTTACGCCCCAAACACTGACTTAAACAGAGATATTGAAACATCGCTGTAAGTGATTTCCTGGCTTATGGCCCCGAAAGTGACTCGTCCTTTTATATCCCACATTTGATGTTACATAATGAGGTTCCATTTTCATTTTTACCATCAGAATGTTTTACTTTACATTTACACAACAGTTAACAGACCTCGTTCACATTTAATACATGTTGTGTAATCACACTGAAAAAATTAATGCTTTACTTGATTTAAACGTTGGGATGCACATTAATAAAATATATTATATTAACACAATTAATTCCAAAATAAGTGAACTAAAAGGCAGCGACTGTACTAAGAAAATATACTATAGCTAGTTATGTACAACCTACTGACGCATTGAATCAGGTAAATGTAAAGCACAAGTTTCTTCAGTGCATTATTTTTATCTGGAAAAGCCCTTAATGCTCTAATCAGAGCATTTATATTTTGGAGATACGGTTGGGGATTCCGGCTTATGCGGGCATTCCATGATATGATTCTACATTTCAAATGACCATTTTTTATATTTCCAATTCATGTGATCCCTCATAGGGTGGTGTACAGTAGTAATCTACTCTCGCTGTTCATCCTTTAACAAAATCCCCCTCAAATACACGAGCGCTGGCTTCCAGAGTACCGAACATCTGCTTGTATAAAACTTCTGCGTTTCCACATTGAAGATCATGATTGTCAGCCAGATAATATTTCTCACATTTATAAAATGTGTCACAACGCTTGATTAATTGGATAGTGACTCGTAATGTCTGCAGACGCTGCATTCATTCATGATTAGCTCCTGGTGCCTCTGAATTTTGGAGATGTATTAGTAAATCTGTATCAGGTTTCATTGAGATAGACTTGGATGGCCTTCTAAGTGTTAACAGACATTTTACAATTAACTCAGATCACCGTTTGCTGCTTTTATTGCTGATCCGTTCTACCGTTGTGGCAAATGGGGTCCCGGTTTGGAGCCACGAAAACGAACTCGAAATAACAACAAACCATAGAAAGTTGATATCTGTGAAGTCTTTGTTTTGTTCTTAAATTAATAAAGAAATAACTGACAAAAGAGCAGCAGATTCTGAAGTATTATTTTTGTAAACAAAAATGCAGTTGAAATTGTAAAAGTGCGTTAAAATAATCGTTTACCGTGTGTTAAACTGAATATAAGTATTGTATGTTTATATTTTGATGAAAAATCTTGTCCCAATTTTTTTTTTAGTCAGAGGTGATACAGAAACATAAAATGTCATAAAAAAATAGAAAGGTAGACTAAGACAGGTTCATGGTAAGTGATTTTGTAATATTTCTGACACATTTGGCTAAAATACTGCCAACATCATGTGTCGCAGCAAAATTGTCAGTGGTGTTGCTAATAAAACGTGATTTCGAAAAAATTCACACTAGAAAAGTGCATTTCCTGAAGAAAATACAGTGACTGCGCAGCTTATAAGCAGTTCCCAAGTGGTTGCTGCGATATTGCCGAGTAGTTGTGTAGGGATGTCACTTATGTACTCAGATCATCATGATATAAGTAATGTCCACAAACTTTTGCCATCGTAGTTCCGCCATTCATTCCTATGTGGAAAAATGTCACTTAACATCCATTATATGAAAACTGTAAATAACTGTAAAGCTGTATATAAGCACACCATTCCCAAACAGACTGAATAATAATAATAATAATAATAATAATAATAATAATAATAATAATAATAAAGAATATACCGTTGGATGACAACGGTATTGCGCGTTGGTGTTGTGCAATTTTTAATAACAATATAGTTGCAATATTTGACATTTTCTACATACGATGTGCCTTTGAATCCAAAATGGTAGGGAACTATATATAATATAGTAATTTTGTCAGTTATCACTGTAAAAAAGTTACCATAAAATTTACAGTAATATACCGGCAGCAGAGTTGCCAGTAGAGGACTGTTTATTCACGGTGATTGTTAACAGTAGTTTACTCTATATTACATTTACAATTATTTTATTATAAATTTACAGAACTTTACTGTTAACTTTGCTGCTGATCTAACTGCCCAAACTTTTACAGCATGACCCTATGAAATAAAAAACAGTATTTTACTGTAAATACTGCCAATTCACAGCAGTTTTTACACTGCAACTTTATTGATGTTCAATATAACAGAGGTTTTACCCTAAATTATATAGCAGCATTCGAAAGTCGTTGGACACCACAGTGATAGAATGACCCACCTACTAAAAATCAGCTCAGTTAAATAAAACTCATCCTTAAACAGTGTGCGTGGACATCACTGCTGTCCTAGAAGATTCATAAACGTAAGCATCTTTCTCAGTAAGACTATCTCGTTTAAATAGTAACAGACACTCACACATACTGTTTCATTTCAGTACAGATTTTTTATTGATCATAATAATAAAATAATTTAATAAGTTGGCCATTGTTAAATAAACAGGATGCATATATACCATTAAAACTCAAATATGTCTTTTTAAAACAATATAAAACAGAATGTACATGACATTACCTGAACCTGATTGATGAAATAATTTAATTCTAGATGTTTATAATCAAATCTATTTATTCATAGGACAGACAGATAGAGATGGGTAGTTGTTGCCTGTTTTATGCGCAGGTGCAGCGTGTGTTATGTCTTATGCTTCGATGCGTCCTTGACTTTTTGGATCGACACAAACTTTGCATGACGCTCAAAACAATAGGCCGCACGCTCTCCCACGCGCATGCGCTGAAAGCCTGCGGAGATGAAAACGAAAAAAAGCCAATAGCATTAAAAATGGTCAGTAAATGTATATAACATCACATATACTTCAGTCGCTGATAGTCAGAGTGGGCCAGTGAGGGTGTCACCTGTTCTGTCAGAAAGTTTTCCACACTGATCCAGAAGTTTCTCCACAGCTCCACCTCCGCATCACCAGCAGCAGCAGCTGAGTCGGCAAAGTCAAACTAAATGAGAGTAAATAAAGCGTCAGTCTCCACGGGTTAATAATAGATGATGATATTTATGCTAATCTGATTATCTTACACATTGGGTTTGCTGGCCCAGCAGGTCACGTAAATGCTGCAGCTCTTGAGCTTTCCAGTTGGTAGGAGTTGAGCTCTTCTGGAAGAGTTCAGAGGCGAACCGAAAAGACCACTCCATCACCAGGGGTCTGCTCCTCTGTTCAAACAAAGAAGCAAAACAGTAGTTTCATGAGAGTGAACAGAAACATAAAGTAATGTGGTCGCAGAGTGACTTAGGGAGGTGATTTAGCGCGTGAGACTCGACTTAACCAGCAGATTACCGTCGGAATTATTCATTTGATATGCTAACGATACACTCACCCTTAGAGAAAAAACAACACATGAATTTCAAATGTGAATTAAACACACGTGGTTTCTACAGATTTCCCATGTGAAATATATGTGAATCTTCTGGAAGGGCAGGTTCAGACATGTGAAAGACAAACACAAATTTAACAGTCAAAGAAAAAAGAAAACACTGTACCTAACAAAAAAGGCAGGTAATATTCCTTTAACTTTTCCACGCGCACACTGGTGGTTTTGGGAACAAGGCTTTGCAAACATGAACTGTCTTAAACAGACTAAACACTGCCTAAGACAATCAGCATTCACGACAATTCATTAGGAACTACTTGACTAATTTGATATACGAAAGTACAGTGTAAAAATGAACTGATGTTTTAACTTAGAAAGAAAGAAATTTGGATGCCGTTAAGTCTTGAGTCTCTATCTAATGAATCTCAATCTAAATAATGTAAATATACTTAGCAAGAGCCGTATATTAAACTGTAAAGTATGTGATTGAGTATATAAATATCAAGTATATTACCTATATTATATACTATACACGGTATACATATATATATATATATATATATATATATATATATATATATATAGTAAATAAATTATATATATATATAAAATTTATTTACTTAATTTAATTGATTCGCATGTGTAAATATATTCCATATATTTGAAATACATTCCATGTAATATTTTATTTGTTCAATTAAATCAAGTAAATTGTAAATATTTTTTGTGAATATATATATATATATATATATATATATATATATATATATATATATATATATATTAAATATTGTCTTTGTACTACATATTATTTTTTGTAATTAATACCAACAAAATGTTTGTTTGCTTATTTTTGTATTTCTTCTATTCAGTGACGAACCATACAAAACAACGCCGAGGGATCGAAGCGGACTTGACAAAAGAGGAAAAGTGGCGATGACAATAAGTCCAAGTCATTGCTCATAAAACGTGATTTCGAAAAAAATCACACTAGAAAAGTGCATTTCCTGAAGAAAATACAGTGACTGCGCAGCTTATATGCAGTTCCCAAGCGGTTGCTACGATATTGCCGAGTAGTTGTTATAGGGATGTCACTAATGTACTCTGATCAAGTCACTGTGTACAGTTGGACAAATAATAATGAGCCACAGAAAGCGTCACATACGCGGCTGGAGTTTTTCCCCTTTTGTCCCACCCCCTACCTCGCTTAGGGTCTTCGGACGGACCACCCTCATGCTCTCCACCTCTTTCATACAGGTCCTCGGGCGCAGTTCACCCTGGCAGGAAGAAAAGCAGAAGAATATCATCATTTACTAATTCAGTGAGTACAGAAATGAACAGGCGCATTCGTTTTTAAAGAAAATTATTCATGCATATGAAGTACGATTATGAAGTACGTTATTAAATTTTACGTTGTTAAATATGTTGTACTAAAGGCTCCATTTTAACCTTTAACTTTGCTTTTCTTAACTGTTCTTGCATCTATATGCGACTGTTTTTCTGCATACAGAAGGCTTTATTGTATTTCTAAATATAAGATATAAAACACACGAGACACAACAATAACAAATTCAAACTGTAGCTCAGTAATGAAATATATTTAAAAATCATAATGTAAGATTTACGCTTGATAATGTAAATAAGACATTATTAACATAGACAAACAATAATACGCCCTTATTAATCACTGTGAAAAGATGTAGTTATATTTCTCTTAGCTTTTCAGTTCAGTCTTACCAGGTCACAGAGGCTCTGGATGATCCCAGAAATTCGTTTTTGCTTCCGGTCGCCGGTGCATCTTGCAGAAGCAAATAAAGGTGCATAAACTATAAGGAGTCCCAGCAAAAAGCGGACACTCACCATCTCTACTCTCCTCACCAACGTCGTGAAATAGAGAAGTGAGCTCGTGTCAAGGACTTTATAAGAGCAAAAAAGAAGAGTGGTTTGCATAGAAGGCAGCAGTGGGAAGCCCGCGTGCATTTTCCCCCGGACTAGAAAATGAAAGAATTATCATTGTTTAGGGGGTTTACTTCCACTGCTGAACACGCGCTGGCATGTCACACACAAATACTCACACACACACACATACTCACACATACACAAACATACATAAAAATACACACTAATAATAATGATTTTGTTTCGTTTGTTTACTCAAAAACAATTCTTTTATACACATCCAAACATTTGTATCTTTCAGTTTACTTTGTTTTTAGCTGTCATTATCACTTGGAATCTATGTATAAATAAAACACTTTCCCCAGTACTGAATATGGGCTTAACACGTGTATTAGTGTTACTTGCATGTGTGTCTCTTGTTGTGATTGTGGGATGGCGGGTAGGGGCTTCCCCTGCTTTTACAGCGCAGTACTGCACTTTCCACTCCAGAGCGCAAGTGAAAGCAGATGATCATTTCCGGCAGGAATTCTGCAGGAAGAAAACACGAAAAAGGCGGAGCGACGTGACGAAATTCAATCTTATTACTTATCACTGATTCAACTTTGAAATTTGGTCAAAAGCGTTAATGATCAGTGTTGAAGGATCACCACTGAAGAAATATTAGCGTTAAGATCGTTTGTCATACATTGAAATGTAATTGCCAAACACTGGTCCTTTGTTTATGTTTTGAGTACTTTTCAACACACACACACACACACACACACACACACACACACAGGCAGTCTAACCTTTTAAGAGACAAATTATACTAATTATACTAAATTATATTATCTGTTCTATAGCTGCACTTGCTACTTAGTATAATTTAGGGTTCTAGCATCATCACTTGAAAATACTCAGAAAGAAACCCATCAATAGGTGAACTAATCCGCTGCTGGGGGCTCCTGAAAGGGTTGTCACAAACTGCTGCAAGGTCATAAAAATAGTGCAGTGGGTAATGAAATCACCTTAAATACAGAGAACTGGAGGTTTGATCTCCAGTCGAGTAGCACTGTAATGCAGTAATGAAAGTCCTCAGTTAGGTCTTCAAGCATTGCATTCGCCCTCTGTAATGAGTCTGCTGAATATGTAAGTGAGCTGTGTTATATTCTATAAATGCTGAGCTTAGTATGCCTTCAGTGTTAAATAAACACTGCACAGTCATGAAGGAAACATCCTTTCATCTTCAGCACTAACCCTGCTAAAAAAATCATAGAAACCATTGAAAGTTTCGGTTGGTTCCTGGTGGTGTCCAATAGTCTCTAACGGCATTGTGTATTTTCCTGATGGGTTAATATCACGGTGTATCACGGTGTATTTTAATGGTTTAACAGGTGTTCTAGGACTGATTCCAGATGCATTTGTTGGTTTCTTAACGGGATCTAAAGGTGTCCAATAGAGCACTAGTGGTCTCTTGTGGTGTCAATTAAGACAATTCTCATTAAAGAGCAAAACCATCAGGTTTTAATCCCAGTGAGTCTAATGGGCGGTTAAATCAACGTTGGATCAGTTTTCAATGGACGATTTTCCATCATTGAATCAACGGCCAAGATAACTGTATATTCAACGTCAGAGATCTACGTTAATTCAATGAAACTGTGCAAATCTAAACATCCCTGCTGAAAAACAACAGCTTAGACTGGCATGAATTCCAGTGTAAAACTGGTTTATACCGGTCTGCTGCTGATTTAGCTGGTCACTCAGCATGGTGATGACCAGCTAGCATCCAAAACACATAAGCTGGTAGCCAGCAGTGCTGCTCTATGCCGTTTTTTCTATCATGGATTTGGGAATGAATTTTTTGTTTTATTATGTTTTGTGTAAACGGACAGTGATTTCTAGAGACGTGGACAATATTGTTTTAATCGCTAATGTAATTAATGTATTCGATACAGTGTCCCATCTTTAGGTGTTGGTTTGAGATCATCGTGCGGAAATACAGGCAGCAGCTTCAGTTTGCCTTTTTGTGATTATCAATATTTTGTCATCATTCAGGGATTAACGGCGATGTGAATCTTGGGAAATGAAGTCTTACATCATGTCTGAGGAACGTGATGGTGATAAAGTGAATGTAGGTGTTATTTGCTGTGCTATTGTGAGCGGCTGGATAGTGAAAGTGAGCAATAGTTTCACTTTCGACTGGATGGCATAAACAATTTAAGCGTGTATTCCCACGCTCATGTTTCGTCATCACTGAGGTGTTTATGCTAATGTGAGTCTTACATCAACATTTGATGGATGAAAGTGAGTAATTTTTCACTTTCGGCTGGACGGATGGTGTAAAGTAGCTGACATAGTAAACAAAGCAGCTGTGTGTATTCCGCGCTAACGTTTTGTCATCATTGAGGAATTTATGTGTAGTCTTTTCTTACATCATCACTGATTGGGTGATTAAACGAGCAGACCATTTAGCCGTTGTAATGTACATAAAAAACATTTCAATACTGAATCTAAAAAAAATAGTATTTAACCAGTTCAATAATGGGAACATCTAAGGGACAATATTTTTTCTTTATTTCTTTTACATTGTCTTAATTTTCTTTACTTGGCTTAAATTGAAAGGATGGTTCTTCAAATACATAATGATTCTATTTAGAACCACGAGTTCTATATAGAACCATTCCAATATTTACACGGGGAAATGGTTTTTCAGATTTGTGGAAAATGTGCTGTAAATGGTTCTATACACCAAAAAGTGTTCTTTAGTTTAACATCATAATAAGAGAAGAACCCTTTTTTGGAGCTCTATAGAACAACTCATTCTTTGCATGGTGAAATGGTCCTTCAGATTAATGTAGAATGTGTTGTAGATGGTTAGCACCAAAAAGCGTTCTTAAGCTTGACAAGCTTGACGTCATAACAAGAAAAAATGTTCCATACAGAACCATAAACAACACATTCTCCAACAATCTGAAGAACCGTTTCACCATGCAAAGAACCATTTAGGTGTGAAATTGTTCTGTATAGAACTTATAGTTCTAGACAAAACTACTGCCTTTACTAAAAACCCTTGAAGAACCATTTTTAAGTGTGTAGCACCCGTGCTCCCTGCTGAAAAAATAAAGAACCGTTAGGATTAAAACCTGATGGTTTTGCTTTCGAATTGTAATAGGCTTAACGGTTACCATTAGAGACCATTAGCTTCCTGATGATTTCCTACCTTTAGATCACAGTAGGAACTCATCAAATGCAACTGGAATCAGTCCCAGAACACCTAGTAAACCATTAGAACCCTTTAAACTGTGATATCAACCCATCAGGAAAACACACAATACCATCAGTGAGTGTTGGACACCAACAAGAACCAACAGAAACTTTTAATGATTTTAATTTTTTTCAGCAGGGCTGGAGGACATAAAAGACATTACAATGATTTACTTCTAATGTTTTTATAATCCTTTATTTTCAGTTGAGTAACAGTATAACTGAAAAGATGGAAAAAACACAAAGACATTTTCTCCTTGCCATGATCTTCAGGAAATTTTGATGATTATTCCTGAGCGAGATGTTGAATGGATTCACACATTAATTTAAGAATAATTAGATTGATTTAATAGAATTTAACAGTTGTATTTAATAGTTGTTTTGTAAAGTAAAGTGTAGTTGTACTGAGATGGGGTAGGCAGAAATGCTGTAGGTTTCATTAATGTTAGTTATTTATCTGAAACGTGCACATAAGTTGTTGTGAAGGACATTTTATTCATGCTCAGAATGTCTTTTACCTTCACTTTACATATATGTACATGTATTATCATTTGGTCACAATTGGCACCGCAATGTGTCGGTGACAGTGTGAAAGTAGGTGTAATCTGACCTGCTACCGTGTTTCATTTTCAACTTTCGGATGTCATCATGTACTTGAGGCCATAAACAATGCAGTCACGTATTCCTGTGCAAATACACTGTGAGTGTAGTGTTACGTCAGGAGTTCATATCAGGCAATGTCACATTATCTGATTACTGAGTGGATCTAGATCACTCAAAATGACCTACACGTCAATCACTGGGTCACAGTCCAACTACACTGGCTAATCTTTAGCCCTTATGCAAAGTAAGCCTGATTCAAGCTACATTCAAAGGGGAATTCCACCGATTTTCAAATTTTCTGTGTAATTCAGTTGCTGAAATGTGAACAAAGTCTGTCAACAATTCTGACTGTACTGCAGAGCATTTCACGCAAGACCATGCTGAATAAAATTGTTTACATTTTAACGATGGAACACTTTGGTGTTTTTTTTTCCGAGCAGGGAACTGCTACATTAAATAAAACTCATCCTTAAACAGTATGCATGGACATCACTGCTCCTCTAGAAGATTCATAAATATCATCTTTTAAAGCATCTTTCTCAGTAAGACTTTCTCTTTTAAATATTAACACATACTCACACATACTGTTTCATTTGAGTAGAGATTTATTATTGAACATATTAATTAAATAATTTAATAAGTTAACCACAAAAACAGGATGCACTTATACCATTAAAACTCAAATATGTCTCTACAAACAATATAAAACAGAAATGTACATGACATTATCTGAACTGGATTGGTGAAATCATTGAATTTAAGCCACAGCTAGGTCTTAGGTAAAAATATTTAAAGTTTTATACAATTTTAATAACGTTTTTAAAAAAGTTCTTCACAAGAATAGAGCAAGCAAATATAACTGAAGTAGGTCAGACTTAGATTTTAAGGGGAAATCTGAATGTAATACAAAACACCACCGTTAGGGGTCAGCAGCGCTCCTTTTTTTCTCACTTGCCCTGCCCTTACGCTGGGATTGGCCACAGTATAAATTACAAGCCAATCCAAGTGCGAAAGAGGAGATATTACTAGCCAATCAATCGTATGAGGCGGGGCTTGTGGCCTTATTAGTTTAACAGTATTACGCATTATGTTCAAGACACCCAAAATCTGGTAAGCAACAGTAACTAACGTTTATCATTTTCACAGTTTTTAGTTATAGCTATGTTTGTTTTATAATGTATGTTTTCCATGCCTTTACAAAGTTCCTGAAATGTGGTCTGTGTGGGGTCTGCAAGCAAGCATTTCAACAAGAAAAACCTCTTTAGCTTTAGCCAGGTAGCAAATCAAAAACTGTCATAAGCAGTGCTAACATTAACACTGCAGGCCGGAAAAAGGGGCACATTTTATAACTACAAGGTTGTAAGATCAGAATCCTTTATAATACATTAGAGAGCAGTATGAATAAGCCATGAATGCACTGTGTACAAAATTGGTGCTGAAAATATGACATGACATGAAGGGATTTACACACAGTAAACATGTGCACGCTTGTTTAAGATCTCAGCAGGTCTCATTTTGCATTTCCATTCTGTAGTGCAGGTAATTCCACACCATCTAAACCAAGAGACGTCCATATGAATCTAAGCAAAAGCTAAACACATTGTCAAAATGCGTAATAAAATTGATGGGACTGCTTTCATTTAGTGTTTGCACTGCATATTACTGGATGCAGACTGAGTTGTGTGCAAGCAGTATTGGGCACAGGTGAAAGTACAAAAGACAAAAACAAGGGTATTTCCATTAAAAGCATGTGTAATAGCAATACATTTGTAACAATGACAATATAATGTAAACATATTGGAGCATTATCTGTATTTCCAGTGTAAATATCACTGGGATAACAAACCTCTGTCTCTTCAGAATGGGAACATATGTTCTTGTCCTTAATGTACATTAATGTAACACAACCCTAAGTCATTTTGAACCATTTCTTTGGGTCCCTTTGACATAAAATGTTCACACAACATAAAAGGCAGCTAGTGTTTTCAAATGGGGTAAAAAAAATAATAACCAAAAACAAATGGAGTCATGCATGTTTGATATGATAGTAAAACAAGGCAAATTCAGTTTCTATTATACCTGTTTTCAAAATTCCATACATATGCATACATGCATTGGCCTTCACTACAGAGTGAGCTTGGGGTGAGGATGTGTGAATCCTGCGCCGGAAATGAGATAGCCAGAGCAGGGGAAGAGCTGTGTGGCTGCCCTCAGTGGACAGGAAAGAGGTTGTTTCCTTCCAGGGGATGGAGAGAAGAGAGAAAGAGAAGGACAGACAGGCAGTCTGTTATACTTAGGTGTACACTTCCTAATCTGCCTCAGGTGTTCAACTACACTCTGAAGGGTTCTTTGAAGCAGTGCCATAGAGCAGGTCTGCCTAAAGTGGGGCGGAGGGTCAAAACTGGCCTGTTTGAATGTTAAATGTTGACTATTCTCCATTTAAAATGGTAATTTTAGGCATTTAAGTCACAAAAATGGTGTAATGTTCTAAAATAAATTCTAAGAAAAAAGGGTTGGTATAGCCTAGTAAAGTGAGTAATACTGTTGCTTTCCATACAGCACACTTGGGTTCGATTCCCCACCCAGGCAACCATACTATACCAATAAGAGTCACTGGGCAAGACTCCTAATGCTGCATTGCCTACATTTGTAAATTTAATTCAAATGTAAGTTGCCCTAGATAAGAGCATCTGCAAAATGTGTAAATGTTTAATTTGAAACCCACCTTCTTTATTTATATACTATTTTGTCTATTTGGCCCTCAGACCACCACAAAGTTTGGACAGGACAAAAAGTTTGGCACACTCTTTCATAGAGGAACTACTTTTGGTTCCCTTTAAGAGCATTTCAGTGGATGGTTCTGTAATGAGCCATTTTTAATGGCAAAGGTTCTGTACCATATAAGGGTTATTCTAGAACCATATATCCAAGCAAAAACCATTTAGGAACCATTATTTTTAAAAGTGTCAGGCTTCAGCTATAAGTCTTTGTAAGCCAGTCTAGTCTTAATTCCTAACTCAGGCTGGGTGATAGTTGCCTTAAGCTTAATTCCAACACAACTACAGTGCAGTGTCACCATTTTTGTTGTTTAGACTCGGTTCTCCAGCACATTGACAGTGATTGAAGCAGACTCATGATGCAAATGTGACATCTAGAATCAACATTTAACCACTTGTTTCTTGTGTATGGGCAAATTAACATAGCAGATGCAGATGTACTTGTGATGTCATGTAGAACTAAATTGGAACATTGTGCACTTCCAGTGTGCTGGAGTACAAAATTGAAACACCAAAAATGAAATCACTGTCCCTTTACTCATGGGCTGCAGTCTACATTGCCTTCATAGATAGAAATTCTGTGATAAAATCTGTGGAAGGGGGACCATGTTTTAACTATCTTTGACTAGCAGCTAAAAACAATTCAAGAGATGTCAAAAGATGCAATTTTTTGCCTTCCTCCTTTCCCTGTTGACCCCAATTTATCTATCCATGTTCGCCCACAAAATCTGTTCTTTTGTAACTTCTGTTGCCACAGTTGTGGCAGAATGTTAGCAAAAATCCCATTCAATCCCTTTTTGTGTGTATTATTAATTTTAAGCCAAATATTTGTTTTGTATGCATCTTTCTTGTTTGCTATTACTAATTAGTTTCACTTAGCTTGAGGCAATATGCACTTTCTGTTTTTATCTCTATGGCTAGTGTGACTTTTTTCCAGCAAATTCAAATTTGTATTCAACAAAGCCACTGCAGCTAATAATGTAGGCCAAGACATTAACTCAGTTAGCTAGCAGCGTTGAAACAGCTGGAGCCTATGAACTTCCTGCTAGTCAGAAGTTGATAAACAAAATCTTGAATTCATGACAAAAAACTTCATTTAATCATCTACAGTATGACCTTTCACCTGCATTGAAAATAAATGTGATTTGAAATTAACAAACCACTTTAAATCTAGATAATCTGATAACAACTGATTTGTGCGCTACAATTTCTCATTAGGCTGAATAGGATTTTGCCAATGTTTTGTCAGGTTTGTCCAACCTCACAACAACAGCAATGAAAAAATGCACAGGTATGTTAGTTCTCCCATGAATCAATGAAATCCTGCTGTTATCTTTACTAATTAGTGGAGAATATCTGAGGCATGATTGAACAAGGCCCCAGCAGCAATAGAGAAGAAATAGAATCCATCAGTGGATACTACTGGCTAAGCAAATTTCTAGAAATTTATCAGATTCAGCTGCACTCAGCTCCACAGTAAACCTTGATTGCAGCATTCTACAGATGGCTGACTTGGAGTCAGGTCTGGTTTTCAGCGCCCCCCCCCCTTTCAGCTATGGTTCAAAGTGCACTCTGTGTTTGGGGGTAGTTGGCTCCATATCACTAAAAAAAGGGCAATGTCTATTCTGGAGCTCATTGACGACCAAAGATCTTAGATAGCTGGCAGGTGGCCCCAGCTTGTCATTAGCTTTACAAACTTTTGCAAAGGACCTATGAGATCATTGTAGAGAATGTGACTGATATTTCAAAATAAAGGTGCAAAAAAGGGTTCTTTGGAGCGATGCCTTACAATAGGGGTCTCAGTCTCAAATGATTTCTCCAAGGGACAGATGGAAAAAATCTTTTTTTTTTCTAAGTATGAACTTTAACTACAAACATGCACACTAATTTATGTATATATATATATATATATATATATATATATATATATATATATATATATATATATATATATCTTTGTCAACTTCTATGATGACTACAAAAATTATTAGTAGTAGTTGTGGTATTAATAGGATACATATTTAGTGTTTAATAAATAATTCAGTGATCAATCAAATTAAGTAAACTTATTTAATTTAAATTTAACAGTAGAATCACATGGGACTCCAATTGTGATAGCAGTATCATTCTTGCTGAACATGAGTGAAGTGACTGAAAATGAACTGCAGTTCATTCTGCATTCACAGTAGATTTGTTTGATAATTCCATTTATTTCTTAATTCTGACATGCTGTATGTACCATACTTCACACATGAATCCACAACAGGCAGGTTTAATTAACTGTCTGTTAGTTAGAATAAGAATAATAGCTAATTTATAGCTAAATTTTAGCTGTGCCTGCTCAGTGTGCAGCATTCATGTTTCCTTTTGCGTGCAGTGTAACAGTGTAAACATCAGCCAAAGCTGATTTGATATAGCTTGTTAGGTAATCAGCCACAGTGTCTGGTGGGTAAAACAAATATACCCATCAAATGTCAATGCTTAGCCACAGAAAAATGTCAAATGATTTGTGTATAGGCCAGATTTAAAGTAACCCTGAATTAATAAATTAAAACATCCAAAACTTCCACATTTTTACTAATTATTATGTCCAAGAAACTATTTAAACGGCATAGGAGGGTCCCTAAACCTCAGGTGTTCAATAAGATTGCGATGTGCACAAATATGTCCCAATTCTGCATGACTGTAAATGTCCCCTTTTTCCCCTTCCCCTTAGGCCACTCGGCCATCCTGACCCCTTCCCCCATGCTGTCTCTATTTTTGAATAGTTAAGGACAGAAACAAACATAAACTCCCACTGTAACTTTAATAATCATAAAGATTCTGTCTTTATATCAATCCTGCACAAGTTGCTCAGATTTGAGTTTTTAACCTCGACACCTCGACATCAGTGTAGCGTCAGTGAGTCAGACTTGCTGGTGGCTTACTATTCTCGCTAAGCTGTTAGCCTCTGGTGCTAACAAGAATTTGAATTGTAAGTAGCTTAAGCTAACAGCTCCATGAAAAACCACAGGTTTACCCACTCAGATTTGAGTCTTTATTCTCAAAACAGTCAGTGGGGCATCAGTCAGCCAGAATGAATCTCTGTGGTTGTGTGCAAAGCTGTTTAGGCCTTCTCACTAATCTAATACTAGGTACAAGTGCTAATGTATAGCGGTGCAGCTGCAGGACCATAACATTCAACCAGTGGCACTGCCTGGCACATTCTTTCATTAGCATACTGTAGTATATTGGCCCGTGATAACTTTCAAGCTAATTTAAGCCCCACAAATCACTTATATTTCACATTTACTGAGATGGCCTGTGTTTTCAATAGAATATTGTAAACTCTGCAGCATGGTAACACATTTGATATGAATATCAGTCTATATGACAATAATAAGCCATCCAAAGAGGAGTTAACCATTTAAAAACACATTTTTGAGTGCAGGGAGCTCTTTAAGGATAAAGTATATATGTGAGGGTGCCATGCAGGCCATTAGTTTGAGACCCCAACCATAGAAGCACCACTTTTTTCCCTAAAGAAGCTTTAAATGAATTCAACAAAGACCCATTTTTTTAACTGAGATGTGTGGAAGCGTAGAACCTTTTTAAAGTTTTAAAAACTCCCCATAATGCAAAGGTTTTAAACCAAATAACCCAACAATCTTTTAGGAACCCTTATTTTTAAGAGTGTATTTCAAGATGTCCTACTGCTTTCTGGTACTCCACCTGCACAATGCACCAATTATTCTGGTGCATTTATAACTTTAAATAGTTCACAGTTATCTGAACCAGTGAGGTAAAACTACAGTGCCACTCTCAGTCAGAAAAACATTTCCATTTGTTTCCCATTTGGAACAGCACATTTTCATTCACTCCACCCTGTCAACACATTCCTGACTCTGGCAGCTCGGGTGGGGCGTGTTTTTTTGGCCCTCACCCATTCTATGGGTTTAGTGGTAAAGACACTCCTCCTCTAGGTCTGGTCTCCATAGGAGGCCACCTCGCTATAGTCCAATTCCAGTCTCCGTCAGCCACAGCGGAATCGCTGCCGAACTTGTGCAACTGCAGGGAGGGGAAAAGCCACTGGAGCCCAAATGGGCGTGATTCAACCACTAGAGGCTATTATTAGAAGGCGCATGGGGACTCTTGGCAATGCTTAAAGATTTGAGTTCTATGGATGACAGTGATAGGAGTGTCAGTCTTTAAACAGAATCAGAAGACATAGTGAGAGTGAGCATCTAATTATGTTAGTAATTAATGTGCTATCTCCTTTGCCGAAAATGTAATAGAATGTTTAGCTAATGTACAAATGAACAGGAGACGCAGAAAATGCAACCAACTCCTAAAACTGAACTTTGGAGGCGTGAAAGAGAATCCCTGGAGATTTCTTTGAAAAAATGAAAGCAAGTCTCCAGAGAAGAATGGAAGCTATAATAAAGGCAAAGACAACATTTGTGTTTTATATGCAATCAATCTTACATGCTTTGAGAAGCAGCATCCTTAGAAGTGTCATCCAAGTAGGGGTCGGGAATATGATGATAACAGTATTTATTGTTATCGTGATAAATTACATGATATCACAATATGCTTTTCTGAGCATACTGTGGATATCGCCAGCACTTAAAGAACACTGACCAACTGCATGCTGCGTTGCAAAGAGAGTATTAGGCCTATTTAACTGAAATTTGTTGTGCCGTATCTGATATATTAAATAAAAAGAAAAAAGTTTTTTTTTGTCTCATCAAACTTCAGAAAAACTTGTCATGATGTATCAAAAAATGTTTTGAAGTATCAATATAGTGTTATATTGTTGCCATATCGCCCACTGCTATATCCAAGCACAAAGTAATGCTGATTATCCCTTTGATAAAACAGAAAAAAAGTTTATTAATTTAATGTACTCATTCATGTTGCACTCACATATGTATTTTCTCTTAGCAAACTTGGCCGCTACATATATAAAGAGTCAGTGTAGGGTACCTACTTCAAAATGCTTAATTATTGAGTTGGCAGCTGTATTGTTGTAGCTATTTGAAACTAGGCAGGTTTGAAATGACAATGTCACCATGCTAATGCCTCTCAATTATTGTTATTATTTTTACTATATATTTTATCGTCTTTCTCTTTGTTTGAACAGCCTAAATGTCCTTCGACTCACTTCATATATTTTGTCCCTATCCCAAACTTTACCACCAGCCACCGTTGCCTGTCTTGTACTAACACTGTGACCTTTAACATGCATACGAAATGAATATAAGTTGAAATTATTTAGGCATTCTTAAAAGTTTACATGAGGTTGAATGGGATTTTTGCCAGCATTCTGTAAACCTTGTCCATCTTAGCAACAAATATGTCAAATATGCTAAAGTTGGAACAAAATGTGGGAAAAAACATTTGCTTTATAGGTTCGGAATTTCTTTTCTTTCTAACCTTAGATCAGTAAGTGACTAATCTGCTAGTCACGGGTTTTGCTTGGGGGTACAATGCATTGCAAAGCCCAAAACAATTAATGGGTAGTATGATGAATACCAAGCTTACTTTATAAATTTGTGGCCATTATTGTTTTCTCTGGTGAGGATGGATTTCCTGTCATGAGTCAAGTTTCATGTTGTGATGGCAAAAGTAAATGTTGCTAAGCATCACTTTTTGTATTCAAAACTTACAGTAAAAATAACCTATAGTATAGTAACTTACAGGATCAGTTAGCCGGACAGTGATTAAGCCTAGCCATGGACTTTGTTTTCCTTTCAATGGAAAATCTCCCATCCAGCCCAGGACTAGGCTGAAACCACCCATACAGATATACTAAATTAAGGCCACAAAACTGCAGTGCACACAAAAAGTGTGAATATAGATCTACTACAGTTCAGACCTATTACCTGTTGACTGCTCACTACAAAGCATTACAAATATCGACACATGAAGCAAAATTTTTAAAATACAGCCTAACCACCAGTCTCTCTCTCTGTGTCTCTCTTCCTGTTGCTGGCTGTCTCTCTCCTCTGAAGCTGTGATGTGTACTCTGGAACAGGAAATGAGTGCAGACAGAGGAGGCAGGCAAGCTGAAACCGGCACAAGGCTCTGCTGCACACACAAACACACACGCTCATACTCGCGTATACGCTCTCACACTGGCCACGCGCTGCGTCTGCCAGCACTGGAACTTCAGATAAAAGGACAGACAAAACACTGAAGCAAAAAGAGAGGGAGCAAAAGCAACAAAAAAACGAGTGAAAGATAAGAGGAAATAAAAAGAAAAAGGACAGATATCTGAGTGGTGTTGGCTGGAATTTTTAAAGACTGAGGAAGAAAGAAAGGCGTCTGGTTAGGATGGTGCTGCAGTCTCCTTCCACCAGGTACACTTTTGAACTTCTAACATGCGCTTCCTTTTTTCTGTTTCTGTACTGTAGTTCTATGTGCTTCCAACTGCTTTGTGTTCCTTAAAATAGTTTTTGGGTTTCCAGCTGGTAACTGAAGGGCTGGAGTGAATGTGAAATAAGAACTATCCTTTTTCTGTTCTTTGAGTAGTTGAGCAGGCAGACAGATGTTTTTCCCACAGTACCAGCACCAGTTAGAGAGAAATGTTGTCAATTGCAGGTCTCAATCTATGCTCAAATGCTCTTGAGCTTTATAGCTGAGTCGGAGCAGCTAGTAACTACATCTGTATAGACCTGAAAAAATCATTTTTCATTTTTATGTTTATTGAAATCTATACCATATACCAAAACTTAACCTAGAAGAGCAGCAGAGGTGATCTCAGATCAATGTATACATGATTTTTAAAGCTATGTAGTATGGGCTTCATAGATAGAGTTTAACAGCATTCTGCAATCATCAAATACGTCTTGGGACAGCTTCCCGGACATGGAACAAGCCTAGCCCTGGACTAGAAACCATTCTGAATGGAGATTCCCCTTTGGAAGTATAGGCGACGAAATCTCTGTCCAGGAAACCGGCCTCTAAAGTTTAACATAGGGTTATTCTGCCCATTATCTCATCTGCATATGTTACATATTATCCGTGTCATATCAAAATCTCATAACTCCTTATTTTTTCAGCTAAAAACTCAACATGACTGAACATTTGACGTACAGGCCAACGGAAACAGTCCAAAATTGTCTCGCTACATTAATGTACAAGGAGATTTATTTTCTATGAAGTTATGAGATGGTCTTGTTATCATAGTATGGACATAATATTCATTTGTGCCTATTTAAAATCCCGTTAATAACTACCTTAGGATTATCTGTATGTAAACATTCACTTGCATTCCAAAATTGTAAATTTAAAGTATTTTCAAGCCTCCTGAAATTCAGATCTAAAAAAATCTAATTTAAAAGCAGGAATAAACAGAATTATACCATTATGTTTGTTCTTGCTTTTAATATGATTTTGATTGTGATCTGCTGGTGGTGGTGTTATTTCTTCAATGATTGTCTTCTTGGTTGTTGTGTGCTGCCATCTTGGCCAGAACTCACTAGCAAAAGAGATTTTTAATCTCAGTGTGACGACCCTGGTTAAATAATGATAAAATTAAACAATGTACCTTTTGTTGTTTTTTAAAGTAAAAAAGGAGTTATCACATCCTCTGCAGTGAACAAACATAAATATTTTTATTATATTTTTATTTATACTTTTGTACATTTTAATTGCACAATTTAATGCAAATTGAATGCACAAATGCAACATTTTCCAAGCACATGATTCCACGTGATTGTCATTGGAGTGTTTTTTATGATACCAATAATGGGATGGGGATGGTGAAATTTCATTGTTGTTATGATGTCACACGGTTGGCATACTGGTCTGTAAAAAAACCTTATGGCTGATATCAGTTCTGTGATTCAGAAATAGAAAGTTTGCGGTGACAAACACGCCTGCTAAACTTGGAAACAAACTGTTAAATCAGGTGTGTTTGAGTAGGGAAATCACTAAACATGTCTGGACTAAAGTCCTCCAGGACTGAAGCTGGACTCCTTATGCTGTAAGAAGTATCTTGTCAAAGTCTCTTTCCCTTAGGCTTTAGGCGTAGGCTTTTAACTACCTTTGCATTTAACTACCTTCCAAACAACTAGTCCTAACGTTTTTCTCAAGAGCTTGTTTTGATGACTCTTGATGTATGCAGACTAAACACTCTTTATTTTGAGGAGTGTTTTGGTGCACTGGCCTCGTTTTGATGTGCTTTTGCTGGGCTTGTTTTGAGCGGTGTTTTGATGTGTGAGTTACGGGGTGTTTCAGTGTGTTTTCTGCAGAATGTGGAGGTGTATGTACTGAAGCAGTGGCCAATGACTGCTTGCACTGCATTCCTGAGTGTATGGAGCTGAGGTGGGTGTGGAGCAAGAGTGAATCACCGCAGGTTTGCTCCAGCAATGCTAAATCATTGTGAATTCCACTCCAGTCCTACTACACCTCTACGTCTCCCTCTCAGGCCTTTAGAGACTTCCCCAAGGTCCTTTAGAAGTGACAAGAAGTGGCGGTTGTGTGGACCCTAATTTTCCAACCTCTCCTTATCCTTTAGAATTAAACAGGCTGCGTTACTGTGCCTTTAAGACCGATTCAATATGAAGAAGCTTGGTTCTGATTGGCTGTCCTGTATATTGCCTTTTTCAAAAAGCAGTCAGACCTGGGACACTCTATAACTTCAATAACTGGGCGGAGCAAAACTGCATTGAATAGGTGAATGTATGTAAATGGTTGCACATTTAATTCAAAACAGGCTTTTTGCAGCTTAGTTTCCAAATATGGATTCTATGGACTGGGGAGCAAAACGAATTTTGAAAATTGCAACAATATTTACATATTAGTTCTTATTTAAAAAAAGTGAGGTAAATATGGTTTTCCATGAGATGGACCCCTTTAAGAGCATATACTCCTTTATACTCCTACCTAATACAGGAAATAGCCTTGCCTTCTGCCAGTGCAAAATCAGGGCTCAAGGTTTTGGCTCAGTGTCCAGCCCCTGGCTCTATGGAATCTAAGCCTGAAACCTTGGCCTGGGCTAATTTTGGAAGCAAATGTGGATCACGCAAAAGTGGCTTATTTGTTGTGGGCTACGCTGAAGCTTGCAGACCCATTTTATCCCTTCCAGAGTGGACATCCTGCAGAGGTAGCAGACACACCACGCCGAGGTCACAGAGAGGAAAAACAAGAGGTTTCCGTGTTTAAACAGCAGCTGAATGGAAACGGCCTCCTCCAATTGTTCTCTGACTGTAGCTTTTTCTGCTGGAGGGTGTTCCCTCTCTTCACCCCCCCCAACACACACACACACACACACCACCACCACCACCACCTATGCCTGCGGCATGCACAGATACCAAGAATTTTTTTAGTGTACCTGCTCCAACATGATGAATCCCGGCCAGGGACAGTGTGGGTGTCATTCCTGCCCTGCTGCTCAAGAATCACCCGAAAGCTGAGAGTCGCCAAACAGGTTCTGAATGTTCCCTGTCTGTATTCATGTCTGTGTGGATGCACAAACAAACACACTCCCATACAAGCCCGCAGTCAGGAAGATGCAGTAACTTTATATCAGTATCATTTGTTGTAGAACTGGAGAATCTGTCTGGATGACACTGTGTTCCTTTGGTAGACCACAGGTCCGCCATTGCACCCAGTTCATTTCCACCCCCTTTTTAGCAGAAAAGCAGTAGCTTGGCTGTTGTTTGCACTTGATTCCCTCCCTCTGGAGGGAAGAGAACATCTGTGCTCTCGGTGTGTTCAGGGTTGGTGCCTCACGTCTCTCGTCCTTCACTGCACTGTCACAGACATGTTGAGGCAGGTTATGGGAACGAGAAAGACACCTGGGCTGTTTTTGCAATGATGTTCTTTGAAGCAGGTCTTACAAGATCACTGTGTAGTCACTAAGTGACTTGGGCCTTAAAGACTCATCTTGATGTGACATGTTCCACGTCTGGCACTACATCACTTCAACTTGCTCTAACATATATATATATATTGTATTAAAGACACTCCATATTCCAAGCATATTGGGAAAAAAGCAAGAACTTAGTGATTAACAAATATCTATTTATAGTAATATCCCGATAATCTGATTATGACTATTCAAATATGAAGCATTCTTAATTTTATTTTAATTTTCAGTGCTATACAGCTTTCTCAGTCACTATTCAATCATCTTGTAACAACATGCACCATGAAAAAAGTGTGTGTGTGTGTGTGTGTGTGTGTGTGTATATATACAACAACACAACAACTTCTAAAACACTATATAACATCATAACAAATACAAACAAATTAAAAAATAACTAGAATTTTTATAAATAGAATTCTTTTCAAAAATGTAGTTGATGTTTTTGAGCTAGTTAAGAGCTCAGTGTGGTTCCAGATTTCTCCATGATGGCCCAGCCATCACATGTATTTGTTAAATTTCATCAGTAGCAAACTTGATTGAGCCAAACCAGGTATTGGATGATAAGTACAAATGACACTGGGCTTCCTTGAGGAGTGGTTAGGAAATGGTTAAGCAAAAAATGCTTACCCCAGATAAACAGCTTTTTAAATATATTTTTTTGCCAAGTGTATAACCTTATTGCACAGTACTGATTATAGTGCTAGTCAAAAGTTTGAATATGCCTGATAGAATGCATACCATGATATTTTGACCTAAAGGCTGCAAAGAGTCTAAAACATTACACAATTTTAATTTTGACATGTATGTGGTTTTTACAGTAATCTTCATAATTCATCAGGCCTCTTTTTTGATACATAACACTTTCTCCTGCCTGTAGGTGTCCCAGATGACTTTTAAAAGTATGCATTTAGGTGGCTGGGAACCCTACATATTATGATTCTTAATAGAGCTATGAGTTTTATTGCCACCACCCTTTGTTCAACATGCAGAGTTCTACATAATTAAAATAATTAGAGCTGTTTTGAGTTCCAGAGGGAAGCTCAAGAACAATTTTTAAGTGCAATTCCACAGCCCTACAGTGATACAAACATAATCACATGGACTTTACTCTTCAGTTTATTCAGTTATGGAACGCAACTCCCACACAATTAAATGGTCACTGTAGTTGCTAATCAGTTTATAACCACTCTCAGCAACAGAGAAAATGGTGAAATGCTCTAACAGTGAACAACAACGAGAGCCAAAGTATAAATAAATACGCCTACCCGGGGTTGCCAGATTGAGCCAAAAAATGTTCAGAACGTGTGGAAACATATTCAGAATACATCTTGGTAAGGCACATGGGGAAATCTTTTTTTATTAATTCACACTGTTTCTTACTGTTACTGGGTGGCCGTTTTGTTCATGTGATTATTCTGTTAATACATGTCATGAAAAATTCATTTTGAAAATTCTCAACATTTTTTTCCTTCTCACCGTGGCCCACAATCCTGTGAGTGGTACATTACAACACTGATGCTAAACTTGTTTCTCACAAACATGTCCACTACTGAAGAGACAGTTTGATCATCCCTCAAAAGAGTTCAATAATGCTGAGATTAACAACTGATCATCACAATGTTTTATCCGTCTACTCAGGCTTTAGTAGGTGCTTTAGTAGGAGCTTTAGTGTTTGCAAAGAAGCTGTTAATTGAAGTCCTCTTTAAAATGTGTCTTACAAGCATGTTTGCTACATAGAACCTCTATATAGAACCATGGACATTCAAAAAACATTTGCATGCTTAAATAGTTCTTTGCATGGTGAAATTGTTGTTTAGTGGGTATCATAAAAATGTAAAACGTCACTGTATTCTGAATGCTGCCTACACAAAATGTAACTTGGACTAAATGCAGATCCCAATACTTGTATTTGGTTACATCCCAACCCTGACAGTCAGTAATGCCAAGTAAACTGGATAATCCATGTCTTGCCTTTGTGATTGCGATTGATGCTGATCTGTGTGCCAACAGCTGCCTCTCAATAGGACAGAATGAAATGTATGTCAGTCAAAGTTTTAATAACTGATTGCATGTAGGGAGAATTCAAATTTTAGCTGCATTTTTAGACTCTCGGCATATATTTTTTAAAAGTCCACCAAAGTCATGATCAGCCCAAATTTTGTCCACCTGCCAAAGTACTTCTTTCCCTGACAAATCAAACCAAAATCCACCCAATTTGTCAGGAAACGGTCCAATCTGGCAACATAGCATACACCCAAGAGAAGATGAAAGGAAAAAAAGAAGCCTAGGAGAAAGGACAACACAGTGATGGTACGAAAAACAAGAGGAAAGGCACACCCAGTGTGCAAATAGATGGAGCCAATGAAATCTTTGAAAACAAGAAATAACTCCCTCAAAATCATTGAGTAATGTGGAATATATCCTATTTAAATACAACAGACTTACTTTATTTGGGTACTTTAGCAGGTGGAAATCCCATGGAACTTAGAAAAACACAATTCATTCTCTTATTTGACTTTGGCAGATTTAACGTTTAGGATAATTATGTTCTTTCAACAATAATATTTTAAGTACATTTTTAAAAATGGGTCAATTCAATTAATATCAAATTGATTTTTTTTCTTAACGTGCAAGAGCCAGTTCTACATTTTTTGAGTATTTTTGAGTTTAGGGGTGTCACGATACGCATGTTAATATTCATTTTTTCAATACAGGTTTCACAAGACGATACACGCTGTGAATCAAATACAGTTAGATTTCATGCTCTGAAATGTGCAATAGTGAGAATACTTTCTATAGTTCTAGTTAACACTATCCATAATGTTTCTAAGAGTAATAACCATCAGTGTAAAAAAAACTCCACTACACAACTCTCAGAACTGGAAAAAACTCGTTTGGTCAGCCCAGCTGTTTGAAATACCAAGAGTTCTCAGTTGAGTATGATAACGATGGGCAAAGAAAGGTAGATCGGTAACAGTGCCGACATTGCTTCAATCAAATATCCATGCTAATGCATCAAATATGATAACTAATTTGTGAAGACATCACCCAAATGTGTCAGTTACCGGATTGAGGAAGCTGAAGTTGGACAGCTTCTTATTCAAATTTTCCATTCCACTTTAAAGTGAGCAGCTGTTACATGTCACTGCTGCTCCATTGAAGGTGGAAAATAAAAATTCAATAAGAAGCTGGTGAGTAGGAAGCCAACTTCAGCTGTGTGGAGATATTTCTCCTGACAGGATTCAAGTAGCTAGTAAGTGGACTTGAGTCCAAACAGCAGAAACAAGTAGCTTGGTCCATAGGGATGTTAATAGCTATGCATGTCCACCTCTATCCAGCTGTACAGTACATTTTCTATTTACTTTTATATAGATACTTTTGTTTGTATCTAAAGTGCATTATATCATGATATGTGTGTCTTGTTACACTCCTAGCACAACCTACCTCTCCTCTATATCGGTCACAGTCAGAAGTTCAGGAACAGATTACCTGAGCCCCGGGCCAGCCAAACTTTTCAAAAGAAAAGTTTTGAAAAAGTTTCAAAAGAAATCTAAGTGACTCCATCAGGGAAAGTCTGCTCTGCAAGCCTTTACCATGGCCACTTTTCTCTTCTTTAGAATCAGAATCTCCAGTGTACTAAAGCTAGATCTGGAAAAATCTACCTGGAGTGACCTCAGAAAGTGTGGGGGCAGTGCTGTTCTGTTAAAGCAGTCAGAAACATCATGATTCCATCACTGTGAATCCACAGTGGTCTGTTATGTGGTATTGCCCTGAGCTAGGAGATAAAACTAGGAATAAAAGCTCCCTGGGGAACCAATTGCAAAGGAACACAAACTTTGATGTCAGTCATCTTCAAACAGACACTTCAGAGGGAGCATGTTGCTATGCTTGGGCGAGGAGGTTGGCTGAAGGGGGCTGGCTTAGTTGCACGAGCCCTGGGCCAAAGACTGGGGGAGCAGGAACTTCCTGTTACACATTTGTCCGACTGCAGTGAATTCTGGGTAGCTCTTTGTTTTCGTCTGCAGTTTCCCTTTTCGTGCTGGTCTAGGAACACATTTTTCAACCCAAATCCCAATCCTATAACCACAGAGAAGCAGAAAAGGCTGGTCCCAGATGATTGCAGGAGAGCATTTTCTTCCTGCGCCATGGTGATGGTGCTGCTGAGGGTAGCATAACGGTTTCCTGCCCTTCTGTTTTGCGCAAGAGCATTAGACGACAGAGGCAGAGGAAGTCCTTAGTAGGTCACCGCAAACCCCCAAAATCAGGTGACGTAGACAGTGATTAGGTTATGAAAAATAGACTTTGGCCAAAAGCTCAGCTGAAGGGAAGAGCAAAAGGAAACATTGCTGAGGACCTATTGTGTTCATGAACACAAATGTGTTTTTGGTTGCCACCTTAAATGGTTGAACACCTCCGTTTAAGGGAACTGAGAGAGCAATGCTGCAGTGCTGTTACGTTTGCTTTCTGCTTGACAGAAATCTGCTTATACAGAGGTAGATTCAGATTTGCTATGAAGCTTGTGAATGTTTGCCAACAATGCATAGGTTCATTGTTATCTGACATTTGGGCCAGACAATGACCATAGAATGGTAAAATCATTATAATCAGGGAAGCACCAATCATGAATTTCTTATCCAGTTCTGATTTCTCTACAGCCAAATTGGCCAACAGAAGATTTTTTGGCTTTCTTTTTTTTTAATAATTACCCAAAGCTCACACTCAGTGCACTAAATTAACATATTAGAGTGTGTTCAAGAAATGTTTACGTGTTAGTTTTGGGTTGTGCATTTTTCAGAATGTATTTACTGGGTTTATTTTGCTAAAGACTTTTATTGTAGAGGCCCATCTGTGTGTGCGTGAGCTAAGAAAGAGGGGAAATGAGAAGACATGAGCTGGGTATCGGACGACTTGAGAAAAGAAAATTATGTACGGCATAGTTGGGCCAAAAACAGCTGGAAAATAAAGCACTACGACTTGTGCAAAAGCAGTAAACAACTACAACGTGAAACACTAGCATATTTTCAGCACTTACATTTAAAAGCTGTATTATAAATAGCATTATTTGCACTTTAAAATAAAAAAATAAAAAAAAGCACAATAATGGCTCTCATTCATCAAAGTTGTGTATGGTTAAATCTGACCGTAATATGAGCACATACAAAATCTCCTGATCAATTTCATCTTTGACATATCTGTATGGTCAATCTCACATCTGGTAGAAGTGCATATAAATTTCAGAATGATGATTCAAAAATGTCTGATTTGCAATAAAATAAAGTCATCAAAATTATTGTCAATCGCATAATAATATCAGCAATAAAAGTAAAAATGGCAAATAACAATGACAGTATTAATAACTGTGAACACAACCCTTGTACTAAAGTGGATGTGCTCATTTTTTGTGATATAAACAAATTCTGCAACTATACATTCCATTTAAAGACTTTGGCTTTATACTACTGATACAGTAAACAACTATCTCTCTAAAATATAAAATAGAGCCAAGTACAGTAGAAGCTCATATACTGCAATATTATCACTCAAGCAGACAGTATTTTATGAAAATAATCACATTGTGCAATCACATAATTATACTGTCTGGATAGATAGATAGACAGACAGACAGACAGATAGGTACTTTATTGATCCTGAAGGAAATTTAGCTGCAGCATTTTGTTAATTTCATATTTTTTTTCTTTTCTTTTCTTTTCGTTGTATTTTTAGCACGATACAGCTATTTAACCTCCATCCAGAAGGGTGGCAGTGTACCTCCAGCTCGACCCCAAACTCCCCCTGGGAGAACAACCATTGGCTTATGAACCTACTGAACACTTTTGTTTTATTGGCTATCTGCGGTAATCAGGGTGGGCTTCATACAAATTATATTGTAGCTTCAGCGCAGAAAAAGATGCAGAAAACATTGCAGGGGTCTTCTATTTTAAACAAGCACTTCAACATCGACAGCGAAATGCCTAGCTTAGCAACACTCCAATGCGAAACACAGTGAGGGGTTAACATGGGAGGACACAACGTGCAAAGAGGGTAGATAGACATAAACTACAAAACTCACCCTCCTCACTACAAATATAGCAATTACACTAACAACACCACAACAACAGCAACAAATGTCTGTATTTACACCATGGGGGGAGGGGGGTATGTTTCACAAGGCAGGATTTCTCAGTTTGGCCAGATAACTTAAGTCCAATGTCAAGCCTGTCCAATAGGAAAAGAGTTGAGGGGCATTCCTATTGAAAAGTCCTCATCTTTGGGCTTACGTTATCTGGATATGTAGGAAGTTCTGCTTTATGAAATACCTCCCGAAAGTGTGGTGCATCCCGAGAGCCACTTTCGCAGGGCCACACCCCCCAAGCTCCCGATTGTGTGTTTGAAGTGAAAATCTGCTGGTTTCAATCTTGGCCGATTCCAACTGTGAACCTCTTTTTTTAAAGGTCCATCACAGTATTTTTCCTCCTTACTCAAAATGTTATATTAACAGGAAGTATGTAATTATCTTCATACTTCTGCATCAGCCCAACATTTATTGGGCACTGTGCGTAAAATCACATTTAAATTTTGAATGTTTTTGCATACTGCCCCCTAACCACTGTTTAGGAATTACACTTTATTTGGCTTGATTTTACACGTCGCAGATAACACTAATTTACTTTAGGGAATCATAAGCTACCTCATTTTGCACATACATGAACTGTGAAAACAGCTGACCCTCCCACACTTTACATGCTCCGGTTTTTGGATGCAAGAGGGAGAATGGTCACTCTCTACATCCTAGAGTTACAAATTTACGGTCAACGATACGAGGCTTCCTATTTGGCAGCTTCTTGTTCGAATTTCTCATTCCACCTTTAATGGTGCAGCAATTACATACCAGTGCTGCACCATTAAATGTGGAATGGGAAAATTCTAATAAGAAGCCTCAGGCACCAGAACATAACTGCCTCAACACTTAAGGTAAGTCTCAGGCGCCAGAATGTATCTGCTTTACCATTTAAGGTGGAATGGGAAATTTCAAAAAAGAAGTAATGCAGCTGAAATGCAAACCTTCTAATAGCTGGTTAGCAACCAGAAATCCAGCTATAGACAGTACCACTGAGAAGCTGCTACAAGACTGCGATTTCCAGGTTCTTATTCAGAATGACCCTCTTCAGGTTTACACAAATATATCGCTGCTGTCGGAATAAAACCTCGTATCTCCATTTTTGTCATTGTTCAGTTTTTGGCATAATTTAGAAATGCCTGTTGCCTTTAACATTGTTTGTAAATTTAACGAAGAATGGACCAAAAGAAACGACCCAAAATGACTTGGAAAAAAGTCTGGTTCCTTTGACTAACATTAAAAGTAAAGTATGTTTTTTCCCTCTCCTGTAAAGTTACCATTTTGGAGATACAAGGTTTTCTTCCGGCAACAGTGATATATAAGTATGTGTAAGGCCGCGTTGATGCAATACTAGATGCAGTTCATTGTATTTGACACGCTGCAGTTATGAATCATCTCAGTGAAACTGTGTGCGGAAACCTTTTAATGTGTACCAAAAGGTAATTGGTACTCCTGGCCCTATATAGACGTTGAGAGGCTGACGGAAGTGTGCTGTTTCCACTCTTCAGTGTAGTGATCTGCTTGAGTAGGCAAATAGTGTGCAAATGCTGAAAGACGATAAGAAGATAAACTAAGATTAACAAGAAATCTCTCAGCAAGAGTTTAAATCTGTGATCATTATCAGTGAGTGTTTCAAATGTTTCTTAAACTGGCTGCAAGTCAATATAATCTAGTCAGTAGCTACACAAACATGAGTTAGAGAAGGCTGGCACAGTAAGAACAACACTAAAAAAAAACTTTGTTGAACATTTGTTCAACTCTGGTTCCCTTAAAACAGAAGTGGAGGTGTGGGAATTTTCTCCTTTCAGTTATATCAGCAGTAAAAGTTTCAGGTGCTTTAACCACTTCCATTTTGTTTTAACAGAGTAAAATACACTAACTGGCCACTTAATTAGGTACACCTACTATGTGTAGTTGTATACAAAGTCTGGGTGCCTATTTTTTTTATTTTGTAAGTGAAAATAAATACATATTTCTACAGAGAACACACATTTCAATCCACAATTATTGTTGATTTATTGATTTTAACATATTGGGAAAAATATAATAAAACATAAAAAGTGGCTTGTGCAGCAGTTATAGCACACTTTATATGTTATATTTTATGTGTTTTACTTTTTTCCAATGTGTTAAACTCAGCAAATAAATAGAGATTGAATGTTGAATTTTGTTAAAAAATGCCATATTTAAGTTTGTTCCCTGTAGAAGAGGAGTCAACTTATTTTCACTTACAGAAACAGATGGACTACAGTCTGTAATTGTAGAACTACAAAGTTCACCTATATAGTAAGTGGAGCCGGTAAAACGGACAAGTGTAAATACAAGGCAGGTGGCCAATGAGTGTATATCAACATTATAGTTTCTCTGAGATGTGAGCTTTGGGTTCTTCTTAACATGACAAATTAATAAGTGTTTTTTTAAGCACTTTAATTGCTATGGAATCTGTAAACCATCGCAAATGAAAGTTCCCGATTGGATGTAATGTCTAATTGCACACAGTGAACTGCAAATGTGATCACTAAAGAGAAGTCTGAAACTGTTTTCTGCGACACACTATCAGCACTCTCTGATATTTTATAGAGATGCAGAGACTTGCACAGCTTGGCAGCAGCTACCTGCCCACAAGAGCCCATTTTGACACAGCTGCCTCCCATGCATTCTTTGAAGTTAAACATTAGCTGTGGACTCAAGGTGTGGGCTGGAGCAATGATGAGGTTTCCGATGTTTACTCAAATGTGCTCTCAAGGTGTGTGGGAAATGTCACATGATTCAGCTGAAGCAATAGGCACAAAAATGGTTAACAATGAATAAAAAACCTAGCAGGCTTTTTTCCAGTTGACCAGTGCTAACAGACCCTTCTTTCATTCATTTTTAGCCAAATTAGCGTGTCTATTCTGATCATTTTAGTTCCTTGAAAAGTACCCACACGCATGACGACAATATTAAAAATATTAAAAATTCCACCAATATTTCAACAATTCAAGTGTTTTGATGTGCAATTGTGCATTGTAGAGAAACTTACTGATTCAAATTTTCTTTACAGCGGTGGTGATAGGACCAGTGAACTTACACAGGCCTTCTGAATTTCTATATAAAATGGTAAATCTTAAAAAAATGAGTTTTCCTGGGGATTCATAAAAATTTCATGTTATAACTTTTTGCGACCTAAACTCTTGGGCGTCTGGTTCCTTTCACCACCACTGTGAACAATTGTGACTTCGCAAGTTTCAGAGCATATCACATCAAATCATTCTGAATGACTTTGTTTACATATTAACTATTTAATTATGCAGAATTTTTGAAAAAAGGATGGAACTCCCCTGTAATATTTTCAAGGAAGGTGAGCACGCTTTGCCTGATCTGCAAAAATGAGTCATAAAGACACACTGTAATTACACACTGCATGACGCTCCTGCATACCTTGTGTATGTATCATAGTTCAAGACGGTTTAAAATCTGCTAATGTTATCATTCAGATTCCACGTGGGCGAAAAGGGCAACTGATTAGATCTATTTAACCTACCGTATATAGTAGTGAGTACAGCAACTAAAAATTTATATCTGTCCCAATCTATTTAAACCCACAGAGACGTGATCTTCATTTTAATACAATTACAAGGTATATTTGGCCCAAACTAGGAGTCAGCACTGAGTTTACCTTCTGAATTATTAATTCAAGAAGCAATTTCCTGTTGTATCCTTTGCTGTAGCCTCTAGTTTGCTCCATGTGGCTAGGAAATTACTTGTCAGCAATGAAGAGAATACATCTGACCTTCAGAAAACCCCTTTACATTAGAGAGCCCACACAGCTGTGAGGTTAGCTAGAAGTCACAGCACTTATAACTCAGATTAAAGAATATTGGCTAGAGTGGTTTTTATGTATCAAGACCTTCTCTAAAGCTCTCATTATTTGTTTTTGACCCTCAGGAAGGCTTTGCTTGAGCCGTGACCCCAGCGTGACCTCTGCAGGTGTTGAGAAGTGGAGCGATGGGTGAGGTGGGCAAGATGGCGTCTTCGTGCAGCATGGGCCTGGTGCTGGTGGAGTTTGAGTATGAGTACATGGGTCGAGACGGCTGCATGGTGTCCATCAAACCCAACGAGCGGTACACCCTTCTGGCCAAGACCAACAACCATTGGTGGCACGTGCGCAAAGATGAGCGTGCCAAGCCCTTCTACATTCCGGCAAAGTATGTGAAGGAGTTGCCGCCCACTCTCCCCTCACCCCTGGACTTTGCGGACCCTCCAGGGCCAGAACCAAGGCCTCCTGCGCCCGACCTGGCAGAAAAGCCCAAGCCCAATGAGGTCACCATCAGGTTGCGCTCTCCAGGGAACTGCCGCAAGACTGACAACCGTATGTCTACGTTCGGCGTTCCCCTGGACATCCATGACCCTCCGTCATACCTGCATGGTGGCTTAGCAGACTCCCTCCTATCCCTTCACCCTGTCCCTTCAGTCCCAGCTCCAGATGCCGCCCAGCAGAAAAAGAGACTTAGCCTTGCACCCAACTTGCTGTTTGGTTCTCGGGGTGCCCCCATAGAAGATGCTTCTCAGAAGTCCCGTGTGCCCAGCTTTAGCCCTGCTGACCCGCTCCCTCGACAGGCCAAGCCTGTGGAACCACCGACGGTCAAGAACCTGACAGAGCCCAGACATCAGGGACTGCCTCCAAAGCCAGAACCGCTCATAGAGCCAGACGAGGAGTCCAGTCCGGAACCGACGGGCTCCTCAGACACTGAGAATATATATGAGTCCATATTGGACCTGAAACTGGATGACTTGATAAAAACTGAACCTGTTCCTACTGCTGTGCAAGAGCCTGCAGCCAGTGCACCTGCATCTGCACCACAGGCCAAGGTAAGGACTGCATAATATATTGTTTGTTAATTGCTATTGCAATATTTAGCTTTGCAAGACTGCAATATGCAAACAACGCTCTAAGAAATAACTAAATATTTTACTGTGAGTATCCTGAACCACTTCAGATGTTCCAGATGAGTGTTTCTCTGGGTGTTTTGCCCACAGTTTTGAGAAATCAAGGCAAATTCATCTTTAGGTATGCACAATTATGTCAGAATCAGACTGGTATTGGCAGATATTTGCTCACAAAATAAATATTGCCATAGGCAGATGTTTAGATTTGACCGTCATTTTAAACCAGTGTTTGATAATGTATTTATTGTACTCTAAAAGGGCAGAATGTTTAGGCAACAATGAGTTACTCACACTAAGCTAAAATGTCTGCATTTTACCCACTTTACTGCATTTGTAACCATATAGAAACAAATTGCACATTATGCTGTAATGCTAATCCAGACCAAGTCTCAAAGTCAACATTTTTTAAACATTTATGTAATGACATCAGTATAGTCATCGTCAGACACGTACATGAAAAATATTAGATTGACACCAAATTTGGTCAAAATAATGCAGGCCAGTCTTTAAAGCTGCAATATGCAAGATATTTTGGTTCGAATTGAAAAAGATAGCATGGCTGAGTCAGGAGAAAAAAGTCAGATTAAGAGGCATCAGTTCAGATTTTGTGGGAGTTTTTCAGACCACGTCATATGTCCTTACCTTTTAACGTCACACGCACGAGCTCAAAAGGAAAGTCCTGCTTGATGTTTAGGTCTCAAATGGAGAATCAGCGTTATGCTGATGAATATATAATATCTCTTTGAATACTCTTTCAACACACTCTCAGTCATCAGATTCATCGGCTTGGGCAAGTGGGCTGAAGCATAAATGTTCTTCCGCACATTGAGTGCAACTACACATTTCCACCAAAGAGGTCTCCAAATCTCCAAAACTAACGTAGTCTAGCTTTGCAACAAATAGTGCACCCACAACATGTATCAACATTAGGGCAATGTGGAATTTTGTCCATATCTTTAGGCCCTAGTGAAATCCTGGGTAAAGTGATTTCTCTTGCAGGAATCACACTATGCAACCTTATCTTTGGTGTTGTTCCCTACATCTGTTTCCTGTAAAACTCTGGGTGTCACAAACATAGGCTATTTCAATTCCTTTCACAGTTATGATCAGATTCTGGTCATTCACTGGCCGTCCTGACTCTCCAAAGGAGCAGTACACATCCTGGTATACTCAGTAGGCTTATGTGCCAGGATTGCAGATTTCCTGACGATGTTTAAAAAAAAGAATGCTTCTGTGGCGCTACTGACATTCTTTGAACTCATGTGTATTTTATGTTCATGTGATGTGACAACAGGCCTTCTTTACAGTGCATATAACTCCCTCAGATACCTTGGAAGGAGTCACAGTGTTTTTATTCGACTACTGTTTGAGATCTCCCCCTCTGTCTCTTTCTCTCTCCATTTACATTGGTGTTATTGAAGGATTTGTTTTTTTGTTTTTTTTTGTTGTTTTTTGTAAAGAAAATGCAACAATGTTAATGAAGGATTGTTGCATATACCACCTCATAGATTATCACTGGACAAACAATGTCAAACAGGTTTATAAACAATTGGACTGAGTGTGTCTTGGTGGTGCTGTGTAACAGTCAGGGCTCTGTGTTTTTTGTTACAGCAGAAACCACTCGGAGGCGCTGTTTGCATGTCTTACAAATTCACTTAGTGGGTTGTGGTCTCTCTGGGTTTATCGCTCACTGCTGGTCACATACCACTGTTGGATATATGCCACATGCACTGGTCACAACTAAACTTTAATCCAGTTAAGACCAAAAGTGACTTGGAAGAGGTCAATTATTATACCAAATGCATGAGGTTTTTAACTGTTCTGAAGTTTTGTTTGTTTAGCTTAGTCATGAAGTTAAGGTCAAATACTGAACATACAGGGTCTGATGACAGGAACAAAACTGAAACAATGGAGACTGAGGCAGAGCAGAGGAAAGTTTGAGTGTGTGCTGTAAACGTGACTTCAGGACAGGATATTACAGCCTTTCCCCCAGCAAGAGCAGGATATGATGAGCCCAAACAACATCAAAGAAAAACTCTGAGAGAGTTTGAGGGGCTGTGGGTTTTTATACACTGAAAATAAGCATTCTGAACTGAATACAGTTCATTTTGAACTAACTTTTCATTTTTTTCCTCACGTGTAGGATACACGCTAATATTCACATGAATTTAGTTGTAAGATAAAAATACAAAAATACCCAACCGCTCACCCTCTAAGATTCTACACAGGTCTGTACAAAGAAAATTAACAAAGAATGCTTGTAGATTCTGCTTCCTCCTACATGCTTTTTAGTTAATTCCTAGTATGTGCTACTGCAACAAAAGAGGCCATCAAACATCATTAACATGCTGTAGCTTTAGCAGGCTGGGCAGCTACTTAAGCTTGCATTGAGCAGTTTAGAACCAATGAGCTCTTGGTTTGATCCAGGCCTGTGCAAGACCTTTAGAGGGTCGTGCCTCAGATGGTAAACAAAAATCATGGCTCTAACCCTATACCCACTCTGAACACCATTACCATTTATATTTATTTCACTGTCTGAACTACTATTATCTGTTTCTTTGCAAATTAATGCAAAAACAACTCTTGTCTGTTGGTCTGTTGTTCCAACAAAGAGCAGATTTATCTTTAAGTTCAAAAAGATTTCTAATTTAGTACCACAGGTCCAAAGACAGTGGTACTTCTTTTTTACTACAGCTGTACACCAATCAGCTATAGCCTTAAACCACCTTGTTGTTTCTACACTCATTGTTCATTTTATCAGCTCCATTTAGTGTATAGGTGCTCTTTGTAGTTCTACAATTACAGATTGTAGTCCATCTGTTTTCCTGTATACTTTATTAGCCTTGGTTGGTGGACTGCTCTCAGTCCAGCAGTGACACTGAGATATTTAAAAATATGCCTGCTCTGAGGTGGTCCTGACCATTGAACAACAGGACAAACAGACTACAGTCTGTAATTGTAGAACTACAAAGTGTAACTATATGGTCAGTGGAGATGATAAAATGGACACTGAGTGCAGAAACAAGGAGGTGGTTTTAATATTATGGCTGATAGGTGTATATTCAAGTAGTCTAATTCTGGCTATGCAATTGCATTGTATTGTTTGATGCTGCTAAAATGGAAGGTGATTTGCTGGCTAGCTTTACACCAAGTTATTTCCTTACCAGAGCGCTTGGTCACCCCCTCTTGTCAGAGCTCTTGGTCAGTTGGACAGAATTAATGTTGGGGTAGTACCATTCAACAGTGCTAACATGGGTTTAAAGCTAATCTTGTTGACATGTTAGCCATTCGGTTAACATGTTAGCCTTTCGTTAACCTGGGACCAGAAGTCTGCATAAATATGTCTCATATCTCTTAATCTCTTAAAGAAAATTATCATACAAGTTAGCACATTGTGATGTTATAAGGTTTCAGCAAGGATAAAGCAAGTGTTAAAACCTAGCAAGTGCTAAAAGCTTTTCACTAATGACTGCTTGAGCCAAGGGCAAGTCATGACAAGGCTGGAGTAGGCCTGTTTTCAAAGGGTTGTAGCTTTTCCTGGGAAGTTTAGCATGAGACGTTAGCTTAATTGTTAACATGCTAAACGCTTTTAAGCTTGCGCTCTTAGGTATGAACCAATGTGAAAGATTAATGTTTTGTGATGTGAATAACATTTTATTAGTCCATCTGTTAGCTACAATCGTGGCCCCGCTGGGTGTTGTGATCAGAGAGCTGGAGATCCGTCACTGAATGAGAAGCATTTGCTGCAGTTTGGTAACCATTAGCACCCTGGCCTTTTCAGCACAGCTACTTCCTACTCTCTAGAAACTCTAGCCCTAGACAAACCTACTGAAGCTTGAGTTTGTGCCGCACTGAGGCAAAGAGAAAAGTGGGACAGAGGCACAGAGTGAGAATGAGGATTAAAGAGAAATTAAATCAAGGTTTCTAAGCCATTAATTATGTGTGGCTTGTGTCTGCGCTAGTTCATGTTGTCCAGTCATGCTGTCTGTCAATGGCAGACTATTCATTATTGTAATTAAAATGCGTATTACATGAAAATGTTCACGTGCATAATTACAGTTCCACAGGGAATGCAGGGCTTCTTTTGAATCTGACTCTAACATATAATGAGAACAGTGACGCAAGTCTGTGCAGTTGATGTAATTAAGCAGTCAACACAAAGGTTTGATGTGATAAATTGACTGTTACTAGCAGTACAAAAATGCATGTATTGCATTTATATTTTATATTATATTTATGTATGCATGATATTTTGTTTTAAATGTGGTGATTCAACTACATTGTTTAGGGATTATAGAATTGATTATAATAATAAGTAAAAAAAAACAAAAACATATTTTGACCAAAAATCAGTTCTCTGAAGGTTAAGGAACCAGCCTTGTGACTGGAAGGTTGCCGGTTCGATCCCCTGAGCTGACAGGACATGACTGAAGTGCCATTGAGCAAGGCATCTAACCCCCAACTGCTCCCAGGGCACTGTGGATAGGGCTGCCCACCACTCTGGGCAAGTGTGCTCACTGCCCCTAGTGTGTGTGCATTCACTAGTGTGCATGGGGGTGTTTCATTGCACAGATGGGATAAATTTTCTCATTGTGAGATTAATTAACTTAATAAAAGTACAGTTTATTGGTTTTATTGCCTGTACTAGTATGTAAATAGCTCCTCCAAATTTGTGTTTTTTTCAATGATTCAGAATCGTACCAATATAAATGAATCAAATTAAGTAATAGTGAAATGTGAGACTTTATAATGCATTGACCCCATTCCTTAAGCTGTGGTTCTCAGACTGGTTCTGAAGGCACCCCAGATGGTCCACACCACATTTTTGCTGTATCTCAATGTGTTGGGAGCTAAAGACTGCTTTAAGAACCACCATCTTAAATAATTCGAATTGAATTGAATTAGGGCCTGACTACTCTGCTGAGGGAGGAGAGTTTTCAGTGTGCCCGCATCAGATTACAGAGCAATTGTAAGTGTCTGCCTCATAGCGTTTGACACCAAAGCCACACACACAAAGGCGTAGAGATTCGCACGCCTCACAGTTCACTGACTGTGATTTAAAACAGAAAGAATACAAGGAAATGACCATCTAGATGCAAGATAAAATACTCACGTCTCATTATGAAGGCTGTTGTTTGGGTTTTATCAGGATCTGTAATGCGGCACTATATTTAAACGTTTCTGGTGCAAAAAGGATTTTAGATTTTTAGGATTTAGGACTTAGATTGACATGAAATGTTAATGATAGAAAGATAACATCGTGTTCAAATTCTGTGATTTTCACACTAACAGTCTATGGAACTGTGGTTAGTTAGAGCCCAAATCAAACAAGCTTAGTTCATTCACATGAAGAGACACATCCATGCTTTTCCAACTGACCAATGTTAGCAGCCTATTCTGTATGGCTGCCTCCATGTGTTTCCAACTGACCAATGTTAGTAGCTTGTTCTGTATGGCTACCCTCAGGCCACAAGTGTTTACAGAATACAGGTGGTGTCTTTTCCTACAATGCTCCAAACCTCACCCATCTGCTTCTATCACAAACAAATAGAGACCAACATGCAGGCCTAAACACACATATACAAACACAAGTTTATATTCTTGTCTTTGTGTAGGGTTTCAGTTGCCTTACTGTAGCCAAATGCTACTATGGTACACCTACCTCAGGAATCAAAAGCAAATCTTATTTACTTTGTTCTTTGAAAAAAACACCCCTTTTTCCTTATAGGGAGAAGCCAAACGTTACGAGAATATTAAAGTTTTCATGTTTTCCTTTATCCAGGGGATATTTGGTTTTTAGGAAGTGAAAGTGAAAATGTGTTGAATTCATTCATATGAAGAAAACATTCATAGTCTTTTTGGTCAGTCTGAGTCACTTGGAGTCAGGAGCTGCATTCTACTCCACATGGTCTCTAAGCGGCGCTCTTATATTAAGCAGTGCCTGTATATTATATGTAAATATTCTGAATGTTCTTCATTGTCATTATCAAAGAGACATGCAATGATCAGTAGATCGCAAAAGAGGAACAACTCACCACTAACAAATCTTATAGGAGCTATATTAGCAGTAGTGATTTAATAAACAAAGGCTGCTTACAAAGACACTGCAAAGTTTTTGCATTAAACATTGTGGTAACCAATTGTATTTGTCAGCTTATTTGCATAACCCTAGTTATGACGTTTAATCATCCATCTTGCCATAATTACCATCATTGAGCAGTTACTTCATGTACTACTGTGTTGTATGTGTGATGCTCAAGCTAGCTGGTGAGTTTGGTTAGTAATTGTTTACTTTACTGTTCATGTGAAAAGTACGTGCAGTTGCCCCTGGCTGGCCTGGGTGGGCAGTTCTGTGGCTAACCACCAAGCATCATGTTCTGTGCTGTAAGTGTGAGTTGCCACATTAAGGTAAATTACCATTTCAGTCAATATGCTTCCTTGTCTTGCCTCTTCCTTGGAAACACTACACTATGTAATGACATGCATGGAAGGCTTTGAATTAATTGAAATAAGGAGTTTTAAGTAGTGAAAAATTATCTACTTGTCATGAATTGGCAGGTGTGATGGGCCATTCAAAACAAAAAACTACAGAGCCAAACCACTTTTGTGTCAGCTTTCTGCGCAGTGACACTGCTATTCAGTTTATTGCTATGCAGTGTGAGGTTCCCCCTCAAACCACACATTTCACTCCCTATGGTGTGGAATATCCTTTAACATGTCTGAATACCATGTGTAGATCACTTTGCAGGGAATTATTAAGGTGACTGGAATGCACCTAGGGTCTTTTGGACTTTGAGTCAGTTAGAGTGTCTTTTAGGTCAGCTGAAGTCCTCTGAGCTATTTTAGAGCCAGGCTTTAGCCAGGTCTTTTTTATGTCTTTTGAGCTAGTGTAGTTTTGAGTCAATATCTTTCAAGTCAGTTCTGGCCTTAAACTAGCTGTTTGATATGTTATTCACTATGTACCCTGTATTGAAGCATTGCACCCCTCATCCTCTTCAGTTCAGGAACCAGGGGTCTCAGTGTCTACAGTGGAAATATAGCCATTTTATTTACTGTCCAAAACTGCCACTGAACCTACATGAGTTAACATATGTAATCCTGATTATGGTAAAATAATGGTCAATATATATATAAAAAAAATTATTTAGGGACTATTTTACTTTCGTGTGTCCCTCCACCTAGAATGGATTAAAAGAAATTGATTAAAACACGTTTTAGACCAAAACTTTATCACACAACTACTATGAAACAATGTCTCATACATCAGGCTGAATATTCATAACCATTTAATGTTTTATACGTTTGGCTCCTATCACCACCATTGTGCACTATGCTGACTAACACGCCACTCTGAATCCTTTTTCTGACGTTAACTTTTCAGTTATGCGGAAATTTTGAAAAACCTGTGGAGCTCCCCTTTAAGTAAGTTTGAGTCTTTTACCTGCTTCTTCGAGCTTTGTGTTGTAAGCAGTCAGTGAAGGGTTAAGGGCGCGCGCGGCCACGCCCTCTTAACGCTCTGTTGAGCTCTCGCGCTGCCTCAGGTGGGTCTGTCAGAGTGAAGCTCAGAGACTCTCCTCCAGCAACAAACACATGGAAGTGCTTGAATTTCAGCGTTGAGGAGCTTTTCTCCCCGAAGTGAATAGACTGAAGGTAGCTTTGCCCGGTTCTTTAACTCGAAACTCGTACTTTTAGCCAGGCTGAAATAAGTTTGCTTGGATTTTTATCAAACACAGCGTCGAAGTAGGTAAGTTTGGCTCGTAACACAGAGGTGTGTTTTGGTCAGCGGTTAAAAGTTCAGTGTCAGCTACATTTATGGCATTTCATAGTGTTTTGGTACGTTTAGCTGTGGAGGTAAAGTTTGTGGTGATTTAAATCTCTGCTCTCTCAGTCAGTGAAATATATGGATAAAAATAATGGAGTAAGCGTCCAATTACTTTCTGTAGTAGGCCTACGTGTGTACCTGTTATAGTCAGGAACGCATCTGCTGAATATTCTCTATTTTGTGCTCCAAAACAGATATAAACCCAAGTCTCTAATTCCAGTATGCATGTAATGTCCTTAGGAGCCTGAATGTTGCAAGGTAAGCTGTTAACTGATATGATTAAGGATGGAATGTGTCAGATAAATCAATAATGTGTCCTGTATGCTCTTGTGCTATTCTTATTCCAGTTAAACCTAAGCATATATGCTGTCTTAAATCAGCCCTGTAGTTCAACGTGCATGGTAGCCTGAATAATACAACTTAGTCAAGAATAAGTGGGCCTTAAGAGTCTGATTACCGATGTTACGGCTCATTTCTCAGACACAGGTTGAGTCTCAAACCAAAGTTTGTTTCCATTCCATTGGCTGAACTCAGTTAAAAGCTTTTGGAAATGCTCTTCAGACCGCAGTGAATATACATACTGTAGCCTATTGTTTGGGGAAAATAGGCTAAATAGATTAGTAGAGAGAGACGTGAGTGCAGGCAGTTTTTCCAAGAATAAAGTCCTCATATTGATTTTGACATTCTTAGATGATGACGTTTTGCTCCCAGAAATCTCTGCTCTTCGCACACGTTGAGATGTCTTATTGATCACGCTTTACATTAGTTGAGCCAAGAAAACCTATTTCTGATTCACTAAAGGTTATTTTGAGTATCTGGGGCTGCTGGTCTTGTCAATGGAGTTAAAAGGAAATGCAGATCAGAAGGCCATTCTGTAACCGTACTTTTTATAGGTGTTAACGTTTCTATCATGAGTTGTCGGTGAATTTATTGTTCCTTTACATATTTATGTAGCCTGTTTTATGTGGATTTTCTAGAGGAAGTCAGTCAGGCGCAGTACATCCCCCATCTAACTATCAATGCTAAATATAGCAAAAAGAGATGTGTGAAATATTGTGGAACTTTTTGTAATGTAAGTGTTAATAGCTCAATTTCACACATAGGCAATATGAATAGTTCAGAACAGCAAAAGGAAAATGCTAGATCAGAGTTGTTAGTGTTCAGGTACGCAGGCCAATGTTAGATCCTTCCTGGTTCCTGTTTCCTGTGGACGGATGCTAGGTCAGGGAGAATAGCCTAATTAGTCCCAAGAATGGGGTCAAAATACAGTGTCATTAGACTTTTCGCAATCTGAACACAAATCATTGACAGAATGTCACAAGCACAAATCAAAACACTTTCAATTTCACTCCTTAAGACAGTCAACTATGTTTATTTAAAGCTAATTTTAAACTAAAAAGAATTTAGTGATGGTGATTTACCATTGGCCATTCAGTTCAGTCCAGGACTAGGCTTAATCCATGTCTGGGAAAACAGCCCTAAAATATTAAGATTAAAACTAGCTCTGGAGCATGTTATGTAGTCTGTGCATTTCTTTTTAAGTTCAAGATTTCAAATTATTAACTACACTTTGACCAATCAGGACAAGCTTCTGACCCATCAGAGACAGCCTTGAGATGGAAGTGAACCCCTCTGGCCTTTTTTAGGTTACATGTTTTTCTTTATGATGTTTATGGCATTGATCAAGTGAAAAAAATCATTTTTTAAATGTATCAAGAATAAAAAATAATTATTACTCCAGTAAGCGCTAACACAATGTCAGTGGCAACACCTTTTCTTTTTACCGTCATAAATGCTTTACTCTTGCCTTATTTACAGAATTTGATTTCTTTTTTCTTCTTTGAAAAATAAGCCACTTAGGTGTTCAGCATAAATGTCATGCTTTCATGTGCAGGAAGATTAATTGTAGCTTAAGTATTTAAGCCTGGGTTAACAGGAAGTTCGTAACCACCATGGCAAAATGTGTTAACCATGGTTGTGCTTCAACTGCTTTTGTATTCCATCACATTGAAGAGCACATGGTACATATTTGAAGCCGTGCATCTGTAAAACATTTTAATGGCCTATATTTGTTAGTACAGGTTGAAGTAATGTTCATTTTATAGGTTAAGACTGAGTTAACCTGAGCTGCCTTGCTGCTTGTTTTTTTATTTTGATGGGTCAGAGTAGACTAGTAGACAGGTGGGCAGTAGGTCACTACAGGGTGGCAGTAGGTAAAACACAGAGTCAAACTAGTACATCGAGGGACAGTAGTTCACTGATAGGGTTAGGCTAATACACTAAGAGGCACGGGCACTGCCAGGGTTAGGCTAGTACGCCAAGAGGCAGTAGGACACTAACAGGGTTGGGCTAGTGCAAAAACAGACAGTAGGTCACTGACAGGGTTAAGCTACTGCAATAAGAGGCAGTAAGGCACTATCTAATAGAGTGCTACCCTGAGGACCCCTGTACTATGTACCAGCAGCGGCACAGCCTTTTGAGTGTTGGTTACTGCAGGTTTGGCTAGTACACTAAGGTGTAGCTGGTCAGTTGGGCAGGTAAACTAAAGAACGGATGATTACTTTGGCTAGTACACTAAGGGATAGTAGGTGGTTGCTTTGGCTAGTACCATAAGTAGCAGTAGATCACTGTAGGTTTGGACTACTGCATTTAGGGGTAATAAAGGGTTAGGGAAAATATCTTCATCTTCTCTCCCTGCCTGTGTAGAGTTGGCAATTACAGACATCTGAGGGTCACATCTACATGACTAGCTCACGTTTAAGCATGATTAGCTATATTATGATATGGCATTAGTGGTGCATGACAGTATGTATTAGGCCTTACCTTAAAAGATTTGTAGCCATAGTGCAAAAGGGGAGGCTTCGGTAGCAAGTGGGGTTAGTTAACAGATACAGTTGGATGCAATGAGACAAAAATATCACAGATGATGTATATTTTTTTACTGTAGTATTTAATCCTAGATTGAGTAACTTAGAATACGTAATGTGAATAACTGTGACTCATCATTTGTGCGTGTGTATACAGTACACAGACGCCAAAGAGAAAGTTCACAAAGTGTATTACAATCTGTTGCATTTGAAGTTGAGGATTTTGTATGGAATCTAAGTGCTGAATTAGCAAAGGCTACCCAACTTCCACTGATAATCTCATTATTTACTTGTAGTGGAAAAGGTTTGCCGGTGCTTCACAAGGACACATGTATATGTCTTCAAGTAAGCACATCTGCATTTCTGCATTTCTAAAATGCATTTCTGTGATCAGAAATACATTTGTTTTGAGTGGTTACAGATTTCAGTCCTTGAATACCCCTGTACTGTGTCAAGTGCTTTCACTGTTCCAGCACCCCAGTTAAGGCCTCAGGGATTTAATCATTGTCCGAGTTGAATAATAAGTTCCTCCTTATCCCAAATGTAGTTGATCAGCCAGCGCATGTTTGCCAGATGTCTGAAGTTTGCCTCTTTAATTTTGCACTTGAGCTGTGAGGCTGTTGTAACTAAGAAGTAATGGACACCACCAGTTAGCATTGTGCAGACTGCATATCTACATTTGAGATTACTTGTCACTCAGTTACGTTGAACTGCATTGAGTTAGATAATCTCAACCAGACTTGTTTGTGTGGTTTCCAACACTGTGAGGCTGTTTACACCTCTCATCAACATGTGTTTCATGTGCAGATTGTATCTGGATATACTTTGGCCAGATTCCATTTACAATTTTTCCCAGTGTGACCAGATCCGATTGTACTTACCTATGTAAAAAGTGTCACCACGTGCCATTTTCCTTTTACTTTGACAACCTGTTACCATACAAATTGACTAGCTTGGTGCTTTCATCAGTGCAGAGTGCAAAAAAGTCGTTGGTACCTACTACTACTGGTCAGCTCACTGCAGGCACATTACCATTTACGTATTACAGAAGACACTTGTGATGAGTGTGGTCAAGATCCATATTTGACCACCTCTGAATGTGGTCTGAGTAATACGATCACAATGCATACTGGGTGTGTTTACACCTGCCTTGTCATGTGGACAAGTGATATCCAAACGTGACCCAGTCACCGAATTTTGCTGAACTGTCACTTCAGATTAAGGTTCTACAGTGCCTGTATCGTACTCAGCATAACCAAATGAGACCTGAATGAGATGACCATGAGATTTATGGGTGTGTCTGATCACAGCTGTGGAGATGTCATTTGAATAACAAAGCTTTTGGCATAGTGTTGAATTGTTGGTATCTCACTTCTCTGCAGCACCACAAAAAGACTTTCTCACTGAGTCTGCAACACATGGATGGCTGAAAGGAAATGAGAAGAAAGGGGAAAGCTTGGGTTTGTGGTTTTCATTGTTCAAGCACAACTTTCCCTGTTCTGTTTGGGAACTTATTCTGTTCAAAAACTTACAAGGAAACGATTAGCATCCAAGTTTTAGTGTTGCAGTGAATGCATTTTCGTTTTGTGACCATAGTTTCTGTCCTGTAAATAAAAACTCCCAAGCTGCGCGTTTGTTTATGTTCAAATCCTCATTACTCCTCCTAAAGAGGAAATTGCTGTTGAAAAGTCCGTGCGCCCTCCACCCACTAATAGCATCTACTGTGTGCCACTGTAGAGTGCGTTTCTGTGTGTGCGTGTCTGTGTAAAGCTCAGGGGAACATTCAAGTCCTGTTGAAAATGTCTAAAGTACCCCTCTTGGCATAGTAACACCCACATGCTTACGAACAGAAACGCAGTTTCACCATTTCTCATATTCTCTCCCCACAAGGTGTATGTAGCTTATGGGTTATGAACGTGATGTTCTCTGGAAATGAAAAGTGAGAAAGGACCTGAACTTCTGTTTTTTGGGCCACGTCAACTCTCGGTGGAGAATAGATGTAGTTGAACTCTTCAATATCTTTCGATTTGAGTTTCAGATTGTTTTTTTTTTTTCCCTTGCCTTTTCTCGTGTATTTGGCACTTCTGGCCACAATGGCAGTGGATGAAGTGATCCTTAGCGCTTGCCGTAGATTCGTGCCTAGGCTGATGACCGTCCTGAGCTTTCCCAAGGTAAGCAGTGAGCACAAGAATGCATTGTGAGGGTAGGAGAGTTTGTGGGAACATTTTGGCTATAAGGGGTGTAACAATACGCACATTTCATGTGACAGCATGCACGATATTGTGTGTGTTTTTCTAACATACACATGTACATGGTTGCTACACAAGTTACAAAGAAATACCAGACCTTATTTTGCTTCTTTTTGCTCAAAGTCTAGTTGTCAAAGACTACACACAGAGTATAAATGTTTTAGGTGCAGTACAGCAGAGTTTTTCTTTTATTTTTGCAGTTTGCTTTTCTAGCGATATCATGGAATGCGTAACACCCTTAATATGCATATCATAACACCCTTACTGTCTGTATCTCCAGATCTGTGAAATTGTTTGTGATTTGCAGTAGATTTTGGCTTGGATAGCTTTTTTTGTCTGGATATCATTGTTACTTGCATGAAATACTGTCTGGATTTTACTGCAATCTACAATACCTGAACTCTGGGTGTTGTTTCGTATATGCGCTTGCGAAAATGTGTTCTACATACCATTGTATGTTAGATCTAATATAAAGCTGTTATTTTAGTCAGTGAACATTTTCTTTTTGTTGTTTTTTGTAGTTTTCCATGATTTTTGCAGTAGTTTGGCAAAAAAAAGAATTTCTGCAAGCAAAACTGCATGCCTAAATCATCTCTCACTTGTATTAATCTCAAACAGACTTGCACATGTAGTTACTGACACTATATGACATAGCTGACAAGTAATGGAAACTTACACCCCATCATTTAGTGTCAGGCAAACCCAAAGCATCAAAAGTGTTTCATAGCTAAAAACAGCAATTGCAGAAATCTCAAAACATGAATTTTTATCTGTCCTGTTGTTTAATTTTTGTATTGATAGTAGATATATTATAGATGCATGGTCAAACATTAGGTTTCAGTATGGCTGAATGTACTGTTTTAGCTATGCAACCTACGTTTTGATCGTTTGGGCATGCAGTGCTAATTAGTGGGGTGTAAGCTTCCATTACAAGTTTTCATTAGCCTCGTAGTTCCAATGCAAAACTAAATTAGGCTGAGCTATTTCTTTATGGCACATTTTACCCCCTTTCAGTTCTGTATTAAAGTGTGCTATGTATTTCCAAATGCATCAAGACACTCCTTCTAATTAGTGATTTCAGCTGCTTTAAAGTGCACCCATTGCTGATACTGTATAATCTCTATAGAAAAGAATTGCTAATAGAATGAGATGCTCTGGAGCAGCCACATATGAGCCTAAATTCACCATGTCCAATGTCAAGCATCAGCTAGGAGAGTATAAAGCCCCCCACCATTGTGCTGTGGAGCAGTGGAACTGTGTTCTCTGGACTGAAGGAGCTCCATCCAATACCTTTGGGATGCACTGCAGTGATCTGGAACTAATCATCCAACGTCAGTACCTGACCTCACTAACTCTCTCGAGGCTGCATCAAATCCTCGTAGCAATGTTCCAACAGTATTAAGCCTTTCCAGGAGAGTAGAGGCTGTTACTGCAGCAAAGTGGACAAACTCCCTTTTAATACCCTTGATTTCAGATGCACCGTTAGCTAAGCAGGTGTCTAAAAACTTTTGGACATTTACTGTATCAGTTTATTCCGGTTAACTAATGTGTATTAATGGATCCATATTATGCAGTGTAAACCAGTAGTGATGATCTGTGTTAGTAGGCCTAGTTAGGCCTAGTCACCATTATCAGGTGCTTGGTTAAAATGGCTTGATATTGGATGATATGCCACACACACACGTGCAAAGATTGGGCTGTGCATAGTGGAAAATTCATCCCTCCATTCTGCACTGTTTGGCTCTCAGCTTCCTGTCCCCTGAGAGAAGCCTGGGTCTTGGAAAGCACATCAGCTGGACATTTTCCCATTTTGTGGGGGCCCATCTGATGAGGTGATATGGCTGCAGTACTTTCACTCTGACCAGCTACACTTACTGAATGATTGGGAGAGGGGACGTTAAAGGTTAGACGTTAAAAAATTCCCTGAATTTCATTTAATTGTAAGTAACCCACCAAAACAAGTCCATTTCAAGGAAGTCCCATTCTGTAAATTCTGTAATCTTTCATAATTTTTTCTAATATAGAGTACTGTGCAAAAGTCAGATCACCTTTTATTTATGTAATTTCCTGTCAAAACATTAGCATTGGGGAAAAAGGCATAAAACATATGTTTAATGGAAAATACACGGAAGTCTCAACAATTAAATATAATATAACCTTTTTCAGTATTTAGTGTGTCCACTATTCCGTTCTTTTTAGAAGACTTGCTTTTTAGTTTTTCAGAGGAATCTGTAGGGATATTTTTTTTATTAAATTAAATGAAGTGTGCCTTTTGTACAGTACTGTATGTGATGTGCATTCTCCTTTTTTATTGTTGTAACTAGAGCTGGGCGATATGGCCAAAAATGTTATCACGATAAACAAAACTTATATTGTTCAATATCAATACATACCGCGATAAATGTCAAATCATTATTTCTTTCAAGTTTGAAGGCTGATTTTTGCTCCTGGGTGGTTAACTGCTGTTTTAAACTATCCTTTATGGTTGGAACACGACAAACACTCGCCAAACAGCGGAACATTTCACAGATGTATCATGGGAGAGTGGGAGAAAGTGTCTGGCTGGAAAAGCATGGCTATTTTTGTAATAGTCATAATTTAAGAAAGAAAACAGATTATTTTTAGCTGGTGACGAGCGCTCGGCTACCCCGCTACAAATGACATCACAGTATTCAGACACCAGCCAGCAACGACTGGATTTCTCTATACTATCGTAGTAGTTTAAGTGGTGATCTACAGTATCATTAATCCTCCGTGTCGTGCGAGTGACAAAGCGCTGCTTCAAGTTAGCCAGCTGCTAAAAACAGCTAGCCTGGACAGATAGCGCTCTCCCGCTCTCCAGCTCTCCAATGCCTCACAGCTTCCTCAGTTTACTTTCGTTTAAATCAGGGCTGTAAATTACATGAACCCACTTCTTTCTTTCACTTTCGTTGCTTTGGAATGCAATTTAAATATGACTGTCCGAGCGCTGCAACAGCGCTTTAGTTGTGAGGATTGTGATTTAACGCTGCTAAAGCTGGTTAGGTGTTAGAGGTGAGTTCGCTGTAGGACAGTATCGTTACACCACTGACCTTGTCACTCACACTCGGTCACAGGAGAACAGATCGCCGGTCGCTCCACTCAAACAGGGAATGTATAACTCCGCGTTTCAGCCGTTGCTAAAGACTCATCTTATTCGTGGCCCCCTCCCTCTCTAATCATGTAGAAAAACTCGGAAGTGCGCCATCTCCTGGCGACAGCACAGAAGTGTCGCTTTCCTTGCTGTAGAAAACGCCACCAAGGCTTTCGCTGAACGTGGAGGTGTGAGAATGGTGCATTATATCGAACATTTATCGAACATGTCATATCGTTCTATCGAGGAAAAGTTATTTCGCGATAATTATCGTTATCGTTTTATTGCCCAGCCCTAGTTGTAACTCTAACTTTGTATTTCTAGATAGCTGGTACATTTCATACATAAGAATGCAGCCGAAAATGCTTCACATTGTATGTACATAAAACAAAAAGAAGTATATGGCAAGAAAGAACTGTTAAACAGGCAAAAACATATGGATTTATTAACTGTAAAACTGTTGCTGTCCTGTTTACAGTTTCAGTCTGCACCCTGGCTGTTTTTTTGCATTGCAGTTGTAAAACCTTATCCAGACCCCTGGCTCTGTTTGGGGTGGGAGTTGGGGGTTTACTTGTAGTGAGCTGAGAGTTTGAGCTGAACAGAGGCTGAACTGTGTCTGAGTCTGCACTCTGGAGGGATATCTGATTTCCTTCTGTCTCCTTTGTTGCTGCTGAATAAAGGGGAAGGCTCAGGCCGGGATGTGGCCTCTTTGCCATTTTATCCTGCCCAGGTTTCCATAGTCTTTTGTTTGAGATGATGACAGGAATACTAGTGCTAGTATAATAATGCCTCGGAGAGCAGTAACTGTGCTGAGGTCATGAATCTGCCAGTGTTTGATTTTACATGAGGGCCACATTAGAGGCTCTTTGTTCTTTTCTCGCCATTAAACTTAAGGGGTTTGACAGTGTAGGTACAGAAATACCTGTCAGGGGAGACTTCATTTTCATTTTGTGAACTCTTGGTAGAAACTAACAGGTCTGACTAGTTCTGATTTGGCAAGTAGCCTGAATGACAAGTCTCAGCACCCTCTCACAGTGCCAAAAGTGTTGCCTGTCAGACAGTGTTTAGAGTGATATTCACTCTACCATTTAATGATGGTCTTTGTGCTATAGTGCTTTTGGGACACTGACCTTTGAACGTTCATGAGGCCTCTGTTGCAGTTTTCATCTTTAGAAGGAGAGGCTGGTGTTAAAGAAATAGTTCAGTGAAATATCAAATTTGTCCCAAATGTGGTCAGTCAGTCAGTCAGTCAGTCAAGACATTTGGTATCTGAGGTTTGTTTCTTTAGTTTTGCATTGGAGCTGTATGGCTATTGTGTAATAAAAATGCCATAACTTATGCACAAGCCACATTTATGTTGGATTTTCTAATATGATAAATTCCACAAATAAACACACACACACACACACACACATCACTAAACCGCTTATCCTTCTGGGTCGCGGTGGCAAATAAACAGTAATTGTGTATTTAAAAAGTGTGTTCTGAGGATGTGTTAACTTAAACTTTTGCATATGACTGTGTCATGCATACCTCATTCTTATTAGCTGCTTTATAAATGTTGTCAATTTTTTTTTTTTTTTTGCTACATTGCATGATTAGCTACATTAGCCGGTAGCTCAAGTACAGAACTGGTATTTTGAAGTACTTTAGCCTGTGTTATTTTTATACTCTTGCTACAACCGTCAGTGTGCTGCTAACATACTAATCTGAATTCTTTCTCTTTTTCAAAGCCAGAGAATGAGAACCCCACCACAGCAGTGTATGCTAATGTCACTGACCTGAAGAAGACCACACGCTCAGCTCCTTCTTCCTCCTCCACCTGCTCCTCTCCCGGCCTCTCCCTCAGTCCAGCTCCAGACTCGGCACTGTCCCCTGACCCAGTCGGCTGGGAGGTGCACACTGACCAGGACAGTGGCAAGGCCTTCTACTATCATCCTGCAACGCAGCAGAGTAGCTGGGCAGACCCACGGAGCCCCACTCCGGCCGCAGGCATGGAGGCCTCAGCCACAGCCCTGCCTGCCCCCTCCTCCACCTCTCCGGCCCTCCCACGGAGCTCTGACTGGGAGCAGCTACTGGATGAGACTACTGGCAGGCACTACTACTACAACCACACACTCAAGCAGACCACATGGGTAGCGCCAGAGCCTCAGGCGGATGGACCAGTAAGACACTCCAGCTGCAGTGGGGTTGTGGGTAGATACCAGAGATCTCCAGTAATACACTAATGCCTTTCAGTGGTCAAGAAGTCAGACAAGGTGTTAGTCAGCACCGAACAGTAAATTTCATCGAACTTTGATCGAACACTAAGGAAAACATAAGCTTTTTTTTCTACCTTTTGTTTTCTCATTAAATAGTTTTACAACAGGTTTAAAACTTGACAGCACAAAAAGCAGGTCTGTTTATTTGGACAAAATCGCTATCATTTCAGTCATCACAATTTCATTTTACTGCTGGATCAGAGTATCCTCCAAACACTGTTAGTATAGTGCATGAGTTGTTCTGCAACCACACCACCAAGATCATAATGTTTTAGTAAATTATTATTTTTTTAACATAGTCTAGAACAGTATAGAAGGTGGGAGTGTGCAGTTTTGACACTTTCTCTTTGAAGGGTACACCTCCATCACAAGTGGAAAAACATGAGCTAGCATATGACATGACTCTAGCACAGCAGAAGTGGACTGAAACAGAGATAAAAATGGATAGTAATGTTTTGTTCAGGGTGATTTTGAAAGTGAGTATTTGGGTAATTGTTTGGAATTATCAACAAGTATTTGAAGCCTGTAAAATACTAGTAAGTAAAGTTGTCATCAGACAGCAAAGTGCTGTTTAGCTAAAACTATTTAAGTATTTTCAGTATATAAAATGAATATGTAAAATCAGCTGATATGGCAATTTTATTCAATATCAGAATTTTTAGCTCTTTAAAATCCGTATTCAATCAGACAAAATTTTCTTATCAGTCAGGCCCTGTTAGACAGGCAAGTGGCAAGAAAAGTCAACTCTCTCTATTTGTCATCCTCCCACTCTCTTTCCAGCCTCCTTTACCTGAGGAGGACTACCCTACAGAAGATCATGGGCCTCAGAATGCCCCACACGCCTTCAAGGATGCGCTCGTGCCACAGGGTAAACTGCCAGTTTTGCCCCGGGTCACCCTGGACCCAGGGACCCCCATACCCACTGGCTGGACCTGCTCCACAGAACCTGGTGGAAAAACTGTATTTACCAACGAGCACACACACCAGCAGGTAAAAATGTTCATCTATAAACTACAAACTTAAAAAAGATGGTTCTTCAGGGGTTCTGTAGTAAGGGCAACAGTTCTATATAGAATCACGAGTTCTATATGGAACCATTCCATGCTTGAATGGTTTTGCATGGTGAAATCGTTCTTCAGACTGATGGAGCATGTGTTGTATATGGTTCTGTATAGAACCTTTTTGAAAATGGTTCTATATAGCACCATAAAGGGTTCTGCTATTGTTACAATGTCAAGCTTGTAACAGTAGAAGATCCCTTTTTGGTATTATATACAAGTATTTTCAAAAAGGTTCTGTATAGAACCATATACAACACACTTTCCTTCAGTCTGAAGAACTATTTTACCATTCAAAGAATACTTTAATCATGAAATGGTTGTATGTAGAGCTCATGGTTCTAAATAGAACCATTGTCTTTACTAAAGAACCCCTGAGGAAGCATTTTTTATGTGTATAAACATACACTAACAAGGAAACGGTGTAATCACCTTTCAAAACGAACAGGTTGAGTAAGACTTCAAATATGCTCAAAATGACAGTTGACCTGTTTCTGAGGAGCACCAGGCACAATGACCTCTGACAAACACTCAGAGCTTTACATTGAATGTAAGGCTGCCTACTTGCTTGGATCACTATTGCTGAGGCCTCTCACTTTTAAACTATGATTGTTATAGCCTTTAGCCTGTATCTTTATCCTTTAGGTGCTATCAGGCTACCAAGCTATCTCAATGTTATATACTTTCTTACTGGATACCTTTTTGTGTGCCCCTTCCTAAAATTTTGGATGTATAGACGCAGAGATTACTAATAAATGTCCTCCACCCTGCCGTTGAATACTTTTATAGTTGCCTGGCTCAAAAGCTTGTAACCAAGGGGGCTGGGCCTACTGAAGTTTGCAGTCATATCATTAATATCATATATCATCTAGTCATGACTTTCTCAATACAGTCATGATTTTTTTATTTCCTTTTATAACATTCTGTTTGAGGTAAATTATCTGAACTGTTTATTTGAACATTTAGTATGGATTTATGCTGCCTGTCAAGCATATGCCATTAAAATCATCAACATCCCCAACTTAAAACACCTTCTCGCATTCCTGTTCATGTTTGTGTGATATCCATGAACATTCTCTGTAATTTTAACATGCTGGCTCAAAAGTCAGTCAACACTTGTGAGCATTCTAAACCTTTTGAATGGCACCATCTGTTGGTCGTTTTTGGTATTACTATCAGAACTGATGGCACAATGTTTTGCCATATTGAATACTTTAATTTTGTCTGTCTCTTGCTTTCTTCTACAGTGGATCCAATCAAAGGATGACAAAGGCAAGACATATTACTACTTAAAAGATGGCTCTAAATCTCAGTGGACCCTTCCAGAGGTGTGTGTGCATGCTCAATAGGAAATTCATGCTTATAATTCAACTATAATTCAAATGGAAATATGTATTTTTCACTTTCTAAGTTACATTTTATAGTTAGACATAGACACTTAATAGTTATCAATCTAATTAGTCTGTTACGTCAGAGATTTGTTTCACTTCAGTGAATTTTCTTTGAGCCTGTTATGAACTATAACCTTCCATAAAGTCCATAAACTCTATGCGAAATCTGACTGAAGGCTGCAGCACCATCCGGACCTCCACCGCTGGGGAATGGCTTGGAGCCAGACGCTCAACCTATCCTGAAAAACTGGAGACACACCATGGGCCAGATCAACACATCACATGAGGACACGGTGAGCAAGCAACCTCCAGAGTATCCAGGACTGACTAGACCTACAGTACTGTGCAAAAGTCAGAGACCTTCTTTCATGTTTTCAGTATTACATTTTGTCTTCGTTACGGCTTCCGTTCTTTTTGGGAGACTTGCTTTCAGTTTTTTCAAAGAGATCTGCAGGGATATTTTTCCACACCTTCCACGTTCAGTCTTAGAAGTTGCATTTTTCTGCTTCTCATGATATAAGTAATGCCAAACACATCAGTGATGGTCTGGGCTCTGGGGTGGCCAGTCAATTGTTCTGAGAAACCAGCAGCTTTGTTTGATTTGCAAAATTTCCTTGTCTCAGTAAGGGCTTCTTGACAGCTACACATCCTTTCAGACCCATAGCGTTGAGTTGTCTTCTTACAGTTGAAGGATGGACAGAAACACCTGTGGATTTTTTTTTTCAGATGTGAAGCAGGAGTGGAGCTTGATTTTCTCATCTCTCAGTGATGAAAGCTTTAAGTACTGTTTATCTGATGGGTATAGTTTTGGTGGTCTGCCATGCATGGTTTTTAAGGGTCCCATTTTCTCTATATCTTTTTCAGTTTTGGAAACTACATTTTTCACATACTTCTTCTTTTTGCAAGTGAATTGTTTTGTATCTAATCTCTTCAGAAAAATCTTCTGAAAAATTAATAACTTGTACTTATTGGCCGTTTTGACTGGAAATTAAATCAATGAAGGGCAGTCTCTAACATTTGCACTGTATTAGATATCAGTCACCAAGAGCAGTAACAATAGTAAGCTAACATGAGCTGCAGCAGACAGTAGAAATCGAAGCATTATTTTACCACAAAATTATTACTAGAATGAGTGAATGTTAAATGGCACCAGTTAGCACAATATTTTATGCACATTAATGCTAAGTGCCCCCTAGCATTTATTAATAATTAATAAGGAACTTTGAAGTTCCTTTCATAACAATTTACTTGTTATTATTTCCTTATAAACTCGTATCTCTTTGCTTTGTAACATTTATCACATTCTCTTCAGATATGACGTATGCTTTAGCAGATTTATTGAAGATCCGCACAGATCGTTAAGTGCTATAGAGATCACAGGATATGCACAAACTCTTAGACAGTCCATTACTTAGTGAGTAACAGTGACTCATAGGCTGAAGGAAACTTCTGACCTGATTAAGCCCTGAGGCATCTCCATCAGCTCATTTCTCTACCCTTCCACTTTCCTTACAGCAGAAGTTTTTCCCAAGCCACCGGAGGATTGCTTCAGATTATGCTAGTGATACATCAAGCACAGGAAATTCACCGGAGATTCATCATCAGGCAAGTAGCAGCATCTTTCCTCCACTCATTGGCTATCGCATGATGCAAATTCATCAACCTTTTAAACTAATTTCATCACCATCATTATTTATTTCTTTCCACAGTAATGTTCAATACTACCATAAGAACCATTCCCTTACTTCTACTTCTGATGTTGTAATTCCTACTTTTTGTTGCACAAACTCAGTGAACTTTTTTGGGATTCTAAGAGTGTCCCAACACTGTTCTGTTTTCCCTGAAAGGAGGACAAGTTGAGACAGAGGAGGAACCTATCCAGCACAGACCCACACCATCACCATCATGTGCGTGCAGGTCCACGAGCCTGAGCATAGAATTAGAATGAATAGAATGGTCCTAGTTCTAATTCTATGGGCCTAATTGTCTAGATGTTCACAGTGTCCTAAGGGTTTATGGGAAACTGAGCTTTTGCTCAGATTAACAGTACTAACACAAGTCATGGACTGTCTCATATACTTGTAATTAACCCCTGGTAACAATACACTTATAAGTAACCATGGTAACAATGGTGGAATAGCTAAAAATACTTCCCAATTGAGCCTTTCAGGACTGGAAGCTATTCTCTTGGAAATATGATAGATTAGAACTCAAAACAGTTCTTCTTGAACGGAAAAGATGGCATCAAATGAAACCATTTGAAACCGTTCTGCCATTGTTACCCTGCACTCTTCATTAGCACATTTTCATCATCAGTGTGGCTGTTTCGTGGATGGATGTGTTTGTCATTGGCTTTGTGCTTCACTTAAATGTTCTTTCGTTTGCCTGATCTAACATGGTAAATGTCACTGGGAATACCACTAAGCTTTCATTTTGAGTTTGATTACTTGTTTAATGGATTGGTATTTTCCCTAAAACAGAAACTGGGGTGAGTAAGTAAAATGAAATCATTCATTGACATTGTCATGTCAGTCTGAAAGCACGCTTTCTATCTGTGGCGTTGCGGTGTTTTTTATACTGCATTTTTTATTTAAGCAACCAAAAGCAAATGCTTTACTGAAGTAATCAAATTTGTATGAACAAAAATCCTTTCCTTTTTTTGTTCTTTGTATGCTAATCAGCTGTCAAAATATGGCACTTACCATTGAAAAGATGAACTGATATATATATATATATATATATGTCAGTGCAAAAGTTGTAAAAGTTTTAAACTGGCAGTAAGTATATTAATTAATCAGTTAATTAAATACTTTTTATATAAAGTTAGAATAAATACTAATTAACATAAATACAATAAAACATATGATGTTTTAAAAAATTTATTAATATGTTGGTTGAATAATGCAGTTAGAACACACTTCTTGACTTCTTGCTGCACTCCAGCCATCACATGGATTTGTTCCATCAGCAGCACACCTGATTGAATTTAATGAAGAATTGATTAAGTAAAGTAGGTATTGGATGTTGATTGTAAATACTGGGTTTGCCTAAGGAGTGCTTTGTAAATGTTTTTTCTCACACACATAAATTAAGAATGTATTGTTTATTTGTTGATTGGTATTTATTCTAATTTTAGTATAGATTTTTTAAAGAAATGCTTACTGCCTCAGATGCCTCCTTTTGCACAGTACTGTATATTCTAGAAAAACCTTCTAGAACTTTCTCTTTCTTCTCCCCTCTCCAGGCTTTACTGCTAGAGAAGGCTGGCATTCTCAACAAGACCAAAGTGGCAGATAATGGGAAGAAACTGAGGTATAGTAAAGCCCCTAAAGTACCACTGCAGAAAAAAAATGCAAAAATATTGCAGGGAAACCCAGCGTTGCAAGGGAATACCTTTTTTGTTTGTTTCCCTTAACTACAGCCCTTTAGGAACTCTGTATTAAGCAGCTTATATTAGCAAACATGGGGAAAAAAAATATATATATCGCTGTTGTCAGAAGAAAACCTTGTATCTCCAAAATGCTAACTTAATAGGAGAAGGAAAAAACATACACTACTTTTAATGTAAGTCAATGGAACCAGATTTTTTTCCAAGTCATTTTGAGCCATTTCTTTTGGTCCATTCATCATGACACTTACCTACAATGTAAAGGGTAACAGGCATTTTCAAATTATGTCAAAAACTGAAAAACGTCAAAAATGGAGATATGATGTTTTTGCCATAATACACACTATAGGACAGGCCTAATGGATAAGTTGTACGAGATTCTTTTTTCATTTTTTGCATTTCATTCCCAGGAAGAATTGGGCACAGTCATGGACCGTGCTTCATGGAGGAATTCTCACTTTCTACAAAGACCCCAAATCCACACCTGGTGGAAATGTGGTAACATCACTCATTGCATTTTTGACTTAAGTTCTGTGCACCGTACATGACTGAGCACTTTAAGATGACCATTGCATTGTGAGCATTTTTGGGGAACGCAGCTCAGTTCTCATGTCATTTGTCACTGGTTGTTACAGACGAAAACCAATCAGATTGTCCCAGAGTACACTGTGGAGCTGAAGGGTGCCGCGGTTTACTGGGCGTCTAAAGAGAAATCCAGCAAGAAGAACGTTCTAGAGGTGCGCTGTGGAAGCTAATGTCTTTTGAAAGTGCAGTGTGCAATTTTCCTACCAAAAGCCATGTGGCTGTTAGTTGATTGATGTTTTACTGTTGTTTTGTATTTTACCTGGATTTTAGTTACTGAATGATTGTTTGCTATCGTGCTACAGTAGGCACTATGAAGGATATTTAACAGTTGGTCTTAGAATTTGTCATTAATTCACAATAAAGCTTCAATTGCCTTCTGAGTGGAGATTCTTCTAACAAGGATTTTGAATCTTGACGTTTTAGTATTACAAGTGTAATGTAGTTTGTTTCTCCTGCAGCTAAAAACTCGCCATGGTTCAGAGTATTTGATGCAATATGACACTGACAGCATCATCCATGACTGGCACAAGATCATCCAGGATACCATCAGGCATCTGGTGAGTGAGCCCCCTCATGTGGCGAATGTGTAGTATTATACTGTCTTTATGGAGGACTGTTATCCTGTATAATACTCTATATGTCCAAAAGTGTCCAGACGCCCCTTCTAATTGTTGAATTTACTTACTTTAATGTGCACCCATTGCTAACACAAGCCTTCAAGTTGCACAATTTATACTCCCTATTAAACCCATGATTTCATAAGAAATGTTGAATGAGCAGGTGTCTACAAACTGTTGGAGATAAAGTGTGCAGTACTGTGCAAATGTCAGAGACCACCTTTCATTTATGTAATTTCCAGTCAAAACAGGTATTAAGTACAAGTTCATTTTTCAAGAGATATCTCTGAGGAGGTTAGATACAAGATAATTCACTTGCATTCACAAGGAAAGAGAAAATCAAAGGAAAATAAGTGAAAAACGGGATTAGACCCACAAGAGTTGGATTAAATCCACCATAAAGTTACTTTTACCCCAACCACTCACCCGATGAGAGAACATATTTTTATTCTGTACAGTACTATGCAAAAATGACCACCTTCATTTATCTAATGTCCAGTCAAAACGACCATTAAGTACAAGTTATTCATTTTTCAGGAGGTGTTTCTGAGATTCCCAAACTAGACTTCATAAAAATTAAGGTACAGAAAAAATGAGACTCCTGTACAAGACCTGGTAGACCACCAAAACTGTCACCATCAGATAAACAGCACTTAAAGCTTTCATCTTTGAGAGAGGAGAAAATAAAGCTCCACTCTTGCTTTAGATCTGAAAAAATCCACAGGTGCTTCTGTCCATTCTTTCACTGTGAAGACAATGTACGCTATGGGTCTGAAAAGATAGACAAAAAAAGATGATTTGCAAAAAAAAAATAAAGAAACTGTTTGTGTTCTCAGATTGATGGACTGGCCAACGCGGAGTCCAGAACTCAACATCATTGAATGTGTTTTGGATTACTTGTGTCATCAGAAGCAAAAAATGCAACCAACTTCTAAGATTGAACTTTGAAAGTGTAGAAAAACTTTCTTTCTTTGAAAAACTGAATGCAAGTCTGCTTAAAAGAATGGAAGCTGCTTCTGCTTTTTTGTTCTTAATAGATGGAGACTGGAAATTAAATACATGAAGGGTGGTTTCTGACTTTTGCACAGTACTGTATATCAGAGCATATTGTTTTTTTTTGGGAGGTGGACATGCATACAGATGTTGGAGCTTCCTGAAAAAAGACAAAGTGTTGATCATTGCATTCTTGAAAATAACTGCTAATTGCATGGTTATAGGATCATGACCATTACTCAGAGGAGGAGGAAGATGAGGTAATGGAAAAATCCCCACAGCCTAATGACAGAGAGAGGAAGAACACTGGTGAGTATGACAGATACATTTGTAGTGTGTAAAACAAACACACAACCAAACTTTCACTTTAATACACAAAAAGTAAAGGAACTGGACACCAAGAGCTTTAATTGTTCTAAATGCAGATTCGCCATTGCAGACGGTTTAAATCTAGGACTGGTCCTAGTCATGATTCTAAGCATTTATTTTTGGCTTATTTTCACCCAGCTGTGAGGCAGAGTTCCACAGCCGCTGCAGACACAGACCAGGGCCGCGTTCGCACAAAGCTGCGCAAGTTCCTCCAGAGACGACCCACACTGCAGTCTGTCAAAGATAAGGGCTACATCAAATGTGAGTATATGTTATATGATGCTTTACCCATATTATGTGCCTTTAGTTATTTTTAACCAATAATGAATAACAGCACAACTGATCAGTTTAATACTATTAGCTTTAATAGTAGAGTTATTACAAGAGTTACTGCAATAGTAGAGTTAGTTTTACTCTAACTTATGTTTACTTTAACTTATGTCTAATTTTCTAGGCCTAATTTATGTCTATTTTTATTTTCTAATTTTATTTCTGCCTAATATATGTAGGTTTATGTGCAATTATATGTCTTGCTACTGTAACACTGCAATTTCCCTTTGGGATCAATAAATATCTATCCATCCATCCATCCATCCATCTTTAAATCTTTAATACCCCAGAGAACTTAAATCTATGGGTTTTTTTTTCTAAGTAGCTAACTTTTTAATAAAGGGCCAATGTGTTTTGCCAGTCGTTTCCTCTCTCAATGTAAAATGGGCCATGCTCATCTTGGTTGTGCATGTAAGCAGTAAACCCACCAATCACAAAGCTGATGTTGGTTGTCCCACCCACACATCTTTAACAAAATAAAGTGTTCCCCACCGATCTCCTCCTCTCTGTGTTCGAGTCGGAGAAGGTTGCCGAGAGAAAGCTAACAAAAAAAACTTTGCAAGCATGAAAGAGCTAGCAAGAGCATCCATTCGTCTGTTCATTCGGTCGGCCAGCCACGCCAGTGTTCCGTGGATGCACATTCAGCAGTAAAGTGAATAAAAACGTCCCCTTCTTTAAGATGTCACCATATAAAAACTGGATGTTTCTAGTGAGCCGTGGTCACAGCATGGTCTACAACACCACCTATACAGCCCTTTTCACTCATTTCTCTCCACTTTGTTTTCACTGTTGTGTTTAGTTCCTCTTCAGTGACGTAGCTGGCTGGGAATGTTGTTCTAAGGGCTGTCTGCTCATCGTGCTCATCAGAATATTCGCACCACACACAGGCAGTTCTGATAAGCGATTTTAAGCCATGTTGTATAATATTTTCATCTTTTTTATTTAAACTTTGCTGGTTTTTAAATTTAAACACTCAGTTTTAATGTCATACAAATAATTTGTATGATATATTTTTTAAAATAATGTAATAATTTTTTCTTTTTGTATTATACACTTGTGTTTTTGTATTTGTGTTACCTGGGACTTTAAAAGTAGTTTACCTGTTCAGCAAGATAGTGCATAACTCTTTTCCTCTCTCTCTGTGTATTCCTCTCATTCTTCTCTTAGACAATGTCTTTGGCTGTCACTTGGACACGCTGTGTCATCGGGAGAACACCAACGTACCCAGATTTGTTGAGAAATGCATAAAGGCCGTGGAGAGAAGAGGTAGGCCGCTGTGGCCTTGCTCTTGAGTTTTCTCCAGTGCTTTTAAATACTTTTGTGCTGACTGTTTGAGTAACAAATCTTAGGATATGATTAGGTAAAATGAATCAGTCGAAGGAAAATGTGAATTGCCTGTGTAAGTAACCATTACTGTTAAACGTGCTCTGCATGCTCAACCCTGAACAGGTTTAAACGTTGATGGAATCTACAGAGTGAGCGGGAACCTGGCAGTCATCCAGAAGCTTAGGCACAAAGCTGATCACGGTAAGCGAGAACACATTTTCATGTGTTGTCAGTATTAACTGACATACGTGCAGCACATGCATGGAATCCATTGTACCAAACACAATGACATTTAATCCATCTGCAAACCATCCATATCATCATGCCTGGTGTCTCTGTGTTTTAGAGGAGGATCTGGATCTGGACGATGGTCAGTGGGAAGAGATACATGTCATCACTGGAGCACTGAAGCTGTTCTTCAGGGAGCTTCCCGAGCCTCTGTTCCCTTACAGCTTCTTTGACAAGTTCATCGCTGCCATTAGTGAGTGAACCACTACAGTAGTGCACTACTTTTATGCAAATACAGACTAGCCTAGATAAAATTAATATGCACACATTAAACATATACAAAGTAATCAGTTTTGCAGCTCAGAAATCCAGCGCCAGGCTACATAATCGTTGATGAAAAGGAGGAGTGCATGAATTCCATTTCTATGTACTAGGCTTTTTAAAATTTAGGCTTATCTTTATTTCCAAATCGTCATAGATCAAATCCATCAGAAGCTGATGTCATTGGTCATGTGGTCAAGGTGTGGTTGTTCACATGTTTACTTCAATGGTGCTTCCAAAACATGTAATCTAATGCAACTTACATGCATACAATACCAGTCAAAAGTTGGGACACTAGATTTGTTTTACATAATCTTAATCATAATCTGGCTTATGCTGTTAAGGTTTATGCTTAAATGATTGTAATGTATTCATATGATAAATCTAAACAGTTAAGCTGATGCCTATTTGTGAATTAGGCATCAGCTTTTTTTCTTATACCTCCCCCCAAATGAGTAGTTGGCAACTAGAGGCTCATCATGAAGCTGCTTGTGCCTGGTAAACGTACAGTATATGGAATGCATAGGCATTTGTATTCCTATGTTTTTTTTTTGCTTTGCAGAAATCACTGACTACAGCCAGAAGGTTTCATACATGCAGGACTTGGTGAGAGCATTGCCTGTGCCCAACCACAACACCATGGAAGTGCTTTTTAAGCACTTACGCAAGTAAGCCAATTCTGCTAAAACTTTTGTATAATGAACTATGAATGTTCTTTGTTACATGGCACCATTACATGCAGAGTTCTTTTCTCAGCCATTCATTACCAAAGCTCTACCAAAGCTCATCTCAAGGTCTTATAAGCCATTTATAGTCATCTCTTTCATTATTAGAACGCTTGGTAACGATGGGTAAAATATATCTTGGTGGTTAATTAGCTCCATCTCACAGTGAAAAACAGAGAAGTCTAACCTTTAAGTGAAGTAAATTTAAACAAAAGTGTCAGTGGACTGGAATGGCCACATAAGAAGCTTCTGGTCATTTAACCATTCTTGTTTAGATTTGGATGTACATTTTAGATCATTGTCCTACTGGAAGGTCCAACTACGTCTTGAATGTTTATTGGCAAAAAGCTCTATTTTTGTCATATCTTACCATGGAAACTGGTTCCAGTCAAAGTTCCATTAGTGTCTATCTAACGAACTCCAGGCGATTACAGTTGGGGTTAGATGAGGTTTCCTTCTGGCACGCTGTCCAACAAGTTTGGCATGGAGGTGGCATCTAATTGTAGTTATGGACTGCAAAATGCTATCATCTTCTGCAAATCTCCAACTGTGATCCTTGGAGAAATTTTTGCCTTTCTAACAGTCCTCTTCACTGTGCATATAAGCAAGATACACTTCACTTCACTATAGTTCCAGTTGTTTTAAACTTATTTTTGTCCTAACAGTGGATTTGGGCATTTTTAGGCATGTAGCTAATTTTCTTAGCCATTGCCTGATGATGAAGGTTAATGGTTTTGTCTCATTTCATTTGTGTGTTCTCTCATCTCCCCCATTTTGATGAATGACTAAGAGACTTGGCAACAGACTTCAGTTACATTTTGGTCATAAGACGTGAATTGGGACATGTAGTAATTGATATTGATATTGTTTAAAAATATATACTTTTTAAAATAAGGATTTCTGTTTCCTTAGACTAAATTTGCTTCAATGAAAGGATACATTTCTCCTATATTTTTTAGACTGAGTTTGCAATAATTAACCTCAAAAAATTTTTTTTACCCATCTTTACCAAAGGTACTAGTAATTATGGAGCTGGTAGCATGTGCCACTTTCCTGACTTCTTCCTCTGTCCTGCAGAGTGATTGAACATGGGGACTCGAACCGTATGTCTGTCCAGAGCATGGCCATAGTGTTTGGCCCCACCCTACTCAGGCCTGAAGAAGAGTCGGGCAACATCACAGTCCACATGGTCTTCCAGAACCAGATAGTGGAGCTCATCCTCAACGAGTTTAATGAAGTTTTCCGTCCCAGATGAGCCACTCAGCCTGAGTGTCATGCCATCAATCCCTGATGCTAAACCCTGACCCCAGGAGTCTGAAACTGTTGACCACTTTTGTGTTTGGGCACTACTAAATGGCCATATTTACAGCTTAATCTAATGGTACACGAGGAGTGCATTTGAGTATGGAGAAATACAGAACTTCGTTCAATCACCGAGATCTAGTTGAGGATGGTTATTCAAGTACCGGCCTTGACCACAATATCACAAATCACTTGTTTGTTGTGTGCTGTGAGCTTCCTGACCTGTCACAAGGTGCAACAAACAAATAATTTTGGTCAACAATAATGCAGGCCAATTTAACATCAAGGATTAATTAATGCTGTATTAATATGATATTTTGCCCATATCATACAGCCCAATAAGTATTAGAGCTAACTTGTATGTTATCATGTAGCATCTCCAACACTTGGTTTTTATTCCAAAGTCAAATAGCTTTTTGGTTTGTACAGCTACACGTCACTGGTCGAATATGAACCAACCAATCACAGATTTGCATTTGTCCATACCGTGCTTATGTTACCAAATTTCAGCAACCTTGCTTTGTGTCCAAGCAGTTTGTGTTTACCTAGTCACAGTGCTGGGGATTGAGAAGCTAGCGGCCCAAATGCAGACACTCAGGCTAGAGACATTAAGCTCCATGGGAGGATTGTGCTAGAGGCTTTGGGAGGGACCCTGGATGTACACCATTGCTTCTTGGTTGGCCTGGATTGGCTGCTCTATGCATTATCAAGTCTATAAAGGACATCCTTCTGGAAACTTTAGTTTGAATTCTGTTCTTGCCTATCAGCTTTGTGTTGAGAGAGAGTATTCTCATCCACTGCTATAAGTGCTGTGAGCAGATCCCAAGAGTCTTCAGTGGTAACAAACTACTGGACTGTTCTCTTAAAAAACAAAATGGTAATTTTTGTGTGGCCTATTAGACACAATCCACTTGCCAAAACATATTGTAACAGTTGAAGTCTATTGCTGTTGTGTTATCTGATCTATCCAAGTAAGTGACTGCTGGTAGGTGACTCAGGGGAGCCATTCTGAACCTGCATTCAGTTATGACATGCTGCGAATAGATAGCATAAATGATGTGAGCTCAAAAATACCATACAGTCATGTGCAAAGTTTGGGTGCCCCTGGTCAATTTGTATTGTTGATTTTCTAAGTGAAAATAAGTTAACACATCCTCTACAGAGAACAGAGTACATTTTAGTGTACAATTACTGTTTATTTGCTGAATTTAACACATTGGGGAAAAAAATCTAAAGTTGCACATGGGCAAAAGTTATGGCATATTTTTATATATTTAATTTGCAGAAAAATGCCACAATTAAGTTTTTCTCTGTACAGGATGTGTTACTTGCAATTCTAATTTGACGGAGGGTATTCAAACTTTTGCATACAACTGTATAAGTAGAGAACATGTAGCTCTGTCCAAACCTGCAGTTGCACTGATCCTCACTGATTGGTCATCTGCAGAGATGTTTGCCATACTTATATTTATATTATGTCAGTATCCAGGCTGTTTTTTGGATCCCAGGTATTTAAGGACCAAATAAGTGCCAATGCGCTGCCTTAGCTCACCAAAAAGCTGTCATAACATGAAAATTACCAACCTTGTCAGTCCATACATATGTGTTTAAATCTGTTCAAAACATGAACATGAAAGACACTGCTTACTACAAGAAGCATTTTAAACATGACAACTATGGAAATAGTCCAAAAAAAGTGGACAATAGTCACAACCCTGTTTAGGGCTTTATGTAAGATACATTACCATTACAGACATTTTACCTGCAGCTGAATATAACACAGAATACTGGTCAAATCGAACATGCTATGAACATTTGTATTACTGTATAAAATGGTTGAATGATGAATAAGTATCCATAGATTTGTACATATCTTGATGTTTATATGAAAGGAGGTTATACATTTCACATATTAAGGCTCTGTAAATAGACAATAGTAAATTCACTTTACAAATAAATATTCTTCAAGTTAATAATTTAATTTTATTGAAGTGTTTACTATGGTTTTATCACTGGTAAGCAGTTCTGATAAGAAATCCTTCACCAGAAATCACTATTTAACACCAAGCAAAAGATGTTAAGTGAAATTCATTGATAATATAAACACAAAAAAAGGTTCAGTGTAGAAAATTTTAGCTAGAACAAAATCATTGCACTCATTCTCAACAACGATGGCTGGAGTTAATAGGTCAGACTTGTTCCCTTGCTGACTGTACTACAAACCGGGACTGTGACAAACACATTGTAACTAAACATTGATGCAGTCGATACATGACCTTTATTACCTCTGTTCAATCTGTTTTACTTTCAATAAATTGAGTTTATTAAACTAATAAGTATCTAATAAACTGATTGTGACAGTGGGGAAGTGGTCTAGCATCGCCAGTGAGGCATGCTCATGCACATCGACGTTAGCTTAGTAGCGGTAATGTTTATGTCACAGCACACAAAGCAATTTTAGACAATTATATGCTTTATGGTAACAGTTTGGGGAAGGCCCGTAACAGTCCCAGCATGATTATGCTTCTGTACACAAAGTGAGCTCCATAACAAAGAAAATTGGTTTGACAAAGTTTGCTGTGGAGGAACTCCAGTGGCCTGCACAGAGCCTGGACCTCAACCTCACTGAATGCCTTTGGGATGATTTGGTACATCAATTGTAAGCCAGGCCTTCTCATCCTACACCAGTGCCTGACCACACAAATGCTGACTGAATGAGTATAAATTCCCAGGGACACACTTAAGTCTTGTGGACAGCTTTCACAGAAGAGTGGAGGCTGTTACAGCCATCGGCCACCAGCTCAATGTTCTTTTTTCACCCTTTCATATCAAGAGTGGAGGGTCTTATGTTCCATTTCAGTGTGCTCACAGTGCACCTTTAACTTTTGAGTGGCAACAGAAAAGAATGATACTGCAACATCAATATGTGCCAAGAGCATTATGCACCCATGCCAGGTCCTCAGTGTGAGCTGTGGTTGTTTGGTGTCCAGGGCCAAAAAAGTTGAGACTAGCCCAGAATGTGGAGTATCCAGTTGCAAAAGAAACTCCTGTGCTGTGACCAGGTTATCACTCCCTAACTTTCACACACATACAGTGTATGTGTAGCATTGTGCCAACTGCACGCCTAAAATATCTTGCCTCAAACCGCTTTGAGTTGTTAAGTAGCCTCAAATGAATAGACTTTTTAATGTGGTTTCTGATACTGTATGACATACTGTTATCTATAAAAATTGACAAAAGGTATAGACAAAATTCAGGCTTCAAGGCTGCCACTACTGTTTCTAGCAATGGTTTGTGGATTCCCTCCTGTCTCTTCTGTGCCTTCTCATTTAACACACCAACTGCAATCAGCCATCATACTCATCCTACTAAAGTTTATTTCTGGATTTTATAATACCCTTATTAAGGCTTCCCTGCTGAAAAAAAAAAACAGTTTAGACCGGATTGGAACTTAGATGGTCTATATATTGTACTGTCTATATTATGGTCTATATATTGTATTGTCTATATTATGTATATGTATTCAGTTTTCTCTTGTTGATATAACTTAACAAATGCATGTCTGTGAAACTGAGTTAGTTGTGCTCTTTCAATGACATTGAGTAGTCAGATTTATTTCATAAGTGTTTGGTCTGTGTAATCTAATGTAAGTGCAAGTTTCCATGTAACTTACTGATGAGTGTTATTCACAGAGGTACAGTAACAACTTCATGAGATGAAACTGAAACCTACAAACTTTGTACACGTTACTTACTCAAGTATCTTAGATGCTACTTAACCCAGTAATTAATGCTCATTACTGCTTTATTAAGCAATAATTGTTTAAGAAGTACAAATCAAGAGTAAATTAAGCATTTTATAGAGCACTTTTATTTGTGTATTATAGATCGTAATTTTCCACACAATATTTGATGCCCTTATGCCCTTTTTATACCTTATTATGCCAATAGCTGCTAATTAACTGGCTACACTTACTACTTTATTAAGCAATAACTAGGATCAATTATCTATTTTCCACTGCACTTTTTTTGTATATTATCCGAAATACACTAGAATCGGGTCTGTATGGAATTAAACTAGCAGTTAAATTAGCAGTTATTGGCTTGGCTGGTTAGTTACTGACTTGGTAAATTAATAGCAATTGACTTGATTAAGCTTCATAGGGGTGTCATAATGGACACCAGTAATATTGTAGATTATAAAATCTAATGCACAAATAAAAGTACTCTGTTAAAATGCTTTAATCACCCTATTTATTGCTTGATTAGAGCACATTAGCAGCTTGGTAATTATTCACTACAGGATAAATAAGGGCATTACAATAGCATTATAATGTCCATAGACATTGATGTGTTATCTAAAACATTTAAAAATCATTAAGAATATTAGCAAAGACCAGGCATAGCTTTGAAGACCCCATGGAAACCATAATGTCATGTGGTGGTCTGTTAATGAAAGTGTATGTCTTGCATCAAGTCCAGTGTAGTGTGATATCTCTCCAGCTCTGTTTCTCGGCATCTTGGTTTATCTGGTTAAGTTTGCTTAGGCTGAACTACACCTTCTCTAAAAATGCCTCTTTTTAATGTCCATGGGCTTACTGTTATCTTTGAAGGAAAGACCCCCATGGTTCACTTCCATGCTGTAATATTTTATTTGTGCCTCCAGCTGGCCTGCAGGTGGCAGTATGTGATCAGACGGTGGAGTTGCTGTGCATGGCAGTGTGTTTGCATGACAGCATGCAAGTATATGTTGATAAGTCTGCAGAACGCAGTGTGCCAGTCTGCACCGCATCATATATGATCCCTGCACCATGCGTCCAGCGCACATGCACACGCACACACCTCACTTGGAAACTTATCAAATACTCCAGCCCTATAAAACCACGTTTCTGTTTGATCACTTCATCATCACACCAGACTTTCCTAGAAATCATACTGCAGCTTTTGCAGTGTTGTACAATGCATCCAGCTGATGTTGTATGAAATGCTGCGAAAACCTCCATTTCTAATCTCTACGCTTGTGCAACACAGGGTCATTACTGCCATTCCCTCATTACCTCTGTCTTCATGCACAGGCAGCATAAAAGACATCTTTACATCTCTTCCCCAGACACTGAGAAATAGACACCTTGTACTTACTGTGGCCCTTTGACTGCAAATGAAATAAATGAAGGGTGGCCTCTGACCTTTACAGACAGTACTGTATAACAATGAATTCTTATTTTCCCTCTAATATTGTGTTTGTAAGATATTTTAGTAACAAAATGCAGTATAGTATTATACAATCCATTTTAAAAACCAATGGTTTTTGTGTTTGTTTGTCTTTCTGGCCCTCGGCCCACTGCAAAACGTGATAGTCGTCCCCTAAGACAAAAAGTTTGGCCAGCCCTGTCCTAGGACCATAATACTAGTTTGTGAAGCTAGCGTGACAAACGTCTGCTTGATGTCACTTTGTAAGAACCTGGCTAATCACATGTTTCCAGAATTAGCTTCAAAGAAAAGTACAGCTCACTGGTTCTATCTCAGACCGCAGAAAGACAGCTGAACTGATCTGAGCTGATCTGAGATCAGTACAAGAGGGCGTTTAGCATTAGCACTCTTCTGGGGGGGTATGCTAGCTTTACGTCTGTGCAGAGAGATAACCAGGCGAGATGGCGAACGGAGGGCCGTCTCTTTTTCTCTAGAAGCTCCTCTTCCACATGACCCACGTCTGACCCAAATGCTGCCCTGTTGTGGACTGTATTTAGTGGTTTTTCCCCTCAGTCGCTTCTTTATTGGAAATGAAGGCGATTCTGCAGAAGTAGTGGGGGTGACGGGCGTAAGATCAGCACGTGCAGAAGCAGAGAGGCCCAGTAGCTTGTGGCCGATCAATGTGTTCACACACTGATAAGAGTTCAGCACACACATAGGATTGCACGCGCACACACATGCGCACACAATGCACGCAGTGCACACACTTCTGTGAACTCTTGGACTGGGATGCACTGCATGGTCTACAGCCACCAGGTTAAGTTAAAGGAATAGGCCAATGTTTTCCTTAAAGATCTCCACCTATTTTCTGAGTAATTTAATCATTGAGAAGTAGGTAAAGTCTTTCATAGTGGTTTAATGTGAAATGCTCAGTTCTAGAGAAACTTACTGAGTCAGAATTGTTCAGTGGTGGTGATAGGAACCAGACGCCTGAAGATTATAACCTCACAAAAAGTTGTTACACAAAATGGTTATGAATACACTGGAGCCTGAAACATTATTATTATTTTGGCAAAAAAAGAGCATTTCTTTTAAAAAAAATGTATTCATAGTAGAGAGGTAGGCCTATACTGTAAGGCAGTGGTGTCCAATCTTATCCACAAAGGGCCAGTGTGGCTGCAGGTTTTCATTCCAAACAGGCAGGAGCACACCTGGTTCCACTTGTTTAATCAATTGCAGGCTTCAAACAGCTGGTCATGTGAGCTCCTGCTTTGTTGGAACGAAAACCTGCAGCCACATTGGCTCTTTATGCATAAGATTAGACACCCCTGCTGCAAGGAATAGCAGTACCCAAAGGAAACCTTTTTTCCTTATTTACCACCATTTTACCATTATCAACAGCACATAATAAACTCTGTTCTACTGGTCATTTTGGGTAGTGAATAATCTAGCTATTATAGTTCTGTAGATATTGTGACCCTTGGTTCCTATCACCACCACTGTAAAGAAATCCACATGTGCAAGTTTCTCTACATTGGGCCATTTGACCAATCTTCATCAATCAAGACATCTCTACTACTGAATTATGTTGAAATTTTGAAAAATCAGTGGAATTCCCCTTTAAAAACACCAGCTGCTCTTGGACATAAATGAAAGCTGCCATGTTAAAGGAACAGTTTGATGTTTTTCCTTTGCTTTTTTTTTCCTGAAAAAAAAAATAAAGTTTTTCAGTAGTTTTTTCAAGCATTTTTCTTTTTTACATTCATGCTACTACAGTAAAACCCATTTTCACAGGGCAGTTTTGAGTTTAAATGGGTCTTGAAGATCACAACTGCATACACAACAGTTCAATAGCGACACATGCTCTTTTTATTATGAAAATTAGAAATCAATAGATAATAGCTAAATTGTAACATATTCAATGAAACTTTAAACATAAAACAATCATTTACCAATTAACTTGATAGCTAATATTCTAGAAATAAAGCTAGAAAGCTTTTAAGATTCTTAAGCTTTTCTAGCTTTATTAGCAATAACAGCAGAAATATGTCAACCCACAACAATGAAAACAGCACAGAGCGAGTTCTTAGATTGCATGCACTCTATTCTTTAACAACTCTAACACAAGACAGAAATGACAGAACAATTACTAGATAGTAATGTTGACAAGTTATTTTTGTACCTTATCTAACTTTACAAACACAAAAAAATCGTTATTTTAAAAACTTGTTTTCAAGAAATTGTCAGATTATTACTTTAAAGCACCTGAGCAGGCAGTCTACACAGTCACAGCTGTAGTCCTCTCCTGCTTAGAGAGATGATATACCAAATATCTAGCTAATATGTGACAGTAGATATGTTTATAAAAGGTTTGGGATTTCAAGCTATAAAAAAAGATCAGGTTTTAGTATAAACCCCTCTACATTCAAGTTTCATGACCTTGATTTTATCACTCCCGAGCCAGTGCATTGTCTCAGATTACAACACAGAAGTTTACTCAGCTCTTTAGAGTAACCTTAGCTAAATAACCCGGTTCCTGTTTATAAGGAAGATATCTCAATATCTCAGAGGCTTTTTCTTTTCAAAAAGAGATTATAATCTTATTTATGTAATCCCATTTGTGCTCATTAGGCTGAAGGGTTTTACAGTTAATCTTATTGTCTGTTTTCATTTATCATTTAGCCACAAGTGATAAAGTATTCTATGAACATCATCTCTGTTAACCACTTAGATTCTGCTTGGGTTTTGCTTTTCTACATCACTGAACTGACAGAACACAGCAGTCAGCAGAACATAAACAATATTATTTCCTTTGATATTTACCTGTGGTACTGTTCAGTCAGAGACCACCCATTTAATTTTCAATCAAGACAGCTAATAAACACATAATAAGTAATAAGTTGTTCATTTTTCAGTGTCAAAAAAGCAGGAAATATATTTAACAGAAAATTATACAGAAGCTTCCACAACTAAATATATATTTTTTGTATTATTGTGTTCTCTCTTTGCCTTTATTACAGCTTTCAATGCACAGGGATATTTTTCCACATTTCCAAAGTTCAGTCTTATTAGTTGATTGTATTTCAATGATCCCACATTCAATGTTTCAGATGTTGAGGTCTGGACTCTGGGGTGGTCAGTCCTTGGCTCTGAGAACACCGGCAGCATATGTGGCTGATTTGCTTCACATCTTTTCAGACCCATAGCGTTGTCTTCTCACAGTGGAAGGATGGACAGAAACACCAGATCTGAAGCAAGAGTGAAGCTTGATTCTCTCCTCTCTCTCAAAAATGAAAGTTTTAGTACTGTTTATCTGATGTGGACAGTTTCGCTGGTCTACCAGGTCTTGTGCAGTTGTTAGGAGTCAGAATTTGTCTATATATTTTAATCACTCTATTTTTAGAAACTCCTCTTTTTTCACTTTTTTTTCTTTAAATTTCTTATGCGAGTGGATTATTTCATTTCGAATCTTCTCAGAAATATATGAAAAATGAATGACTTGTACTAAATAGCTGTTTTGACTGGAAATTACATACATGAGAGGTGGTCCCTGGCATTTTATCTATGTGTTTTCTGATTTACTGCTACATTGAATATCAACACAAAGCCTCAAGCAACATTAATATGCAGAATACAAGTTACATTTCTATGTGGGATCGGTGTAGAGGTGGAGTTGAATTCAGCATTAGCAGTGTCATTCCATACAGGTGGGCCTCTTGTCCATGCTGACCATCATGCAATGCTGCACTCTGTTTTAGTGTAAATACATGACATAGTAAACACCTCACAGGCCATGGAAGGGTCAAGAGGGAGAAGTGAAGGTAAGCACCAGGGTAAAAGCAGACAGCAGAGCGACACAAATGCACATATGCCACAGAGTCAGACGGCCATATACAATCTCACTGTAAAAATAAGTCAGCTCAACTTATTACAGAGCTTTTTAGAGTCAACCCAAACTTCTTAGTTTAGTTTCGGTTCAGGCCACAAATGTCAAAATTCGGTCAAAAACAAGATGCTTTTCATTTCTGACATCTAACTTAAAAGTACTGGTCAGGCTGCCACTCATACTCACAGTCAGTGATGCATCTAGGTCTTAAAAAAAGGCCTACAACAATGTTTTTTTCTCACAAAATTGGTCTCACCTTTTGTAAATCAAAATGTGATCGATTCCACTGTCAGTTCCTAATTATGTTAGTGGTTAAGCTGATATGTTAGGCCTTCAGTTCAGCTGCTGAAGTCCTAACCAATGAGAGAGCTTACTTGACTGCATCTACCTAGATATCGCAGAGCAAGAAAAACCTAAATGAACGGTTTTGTGTTAGGTGTTTCAAGAACGTAACCTTTTTGCTTGCAACCAAAACTTAACAATGAAATAAGTATTACTGCAATACTTGAAGAGTTTAAATACAAGAAGCATGATGAATTCATTATTTTTTTTAATTTCATACAAATCAATAGGCCATCTCCAAAGGCCTTGAGGGTTCCCCACAGTTCTGAATCTGGGAAAGGTAAACAATATAGGATTTGTTTTTAACTCACTTTCCTTACTAACTGGGACTCTATTCATCACACAGTGCCACCAGGCATTTCCTCCTTTTGGGCTCTCAGTGATGGATGACTGTTACATTACTGGGGTTTGAATTCATCTCGTGATGTTGGGGTTGAATACTTGCTCAGCTGCTCCACAGTGACATAGCACTTTTTGTTAACTGAACAAGAATTATTTTAAGTATTATTGGCTACCCTAAACTAATTTTGAGTTCATTGAACATCAAATAATAAATTAATAGAACAACAAACTACACTCTTAAAAATTATGGTTCTCCAAGGGTTCTTTAAGTAAAGAAAAATGTTCTATATAGAACCTTGAACACTCAAAGAACCCTTTGCATGATTAAAGAGTTTGCATCATGAAAGGGTTCTTCAGAATGTGTTGTAGATGGTTCTGTATAGAACCTTTTTGAATAGGGTTGTATATAGCACCTAAAAGGGTTCTTGTACTGTTACGATGTTAAGATTGCAATAATAGAAGAACACTTTTGGGTGCTATGTAGAACCCTTTCCGACAAGGTTCTGTATAGAACCATCTACAGCACATTCTCCATCAACCCTTTCATAATGCAAATAACCCTTTAATCATGCAAAGGGTCTTTGAGTATTCATGGTTCTATATAGAACCCTTGTCTTTAGTAAAGAAAAACCTGGATAAACCATCTTTTTTAAGAGTGCAGGTTAACTTTTTCAGTTAAAATGGCTTTATTTTCTCAGTGTATTGAAGGAACATTCATCTCAACATCAGGACACTATAAGTTCAAATGTCAGCAATGTCAGTCATCCACAACTGACAGCCTAAGAGGAGGAAATACCTGGTGGCACCATGTGATGGAAAGTCCTAGCTAGTGGGGAACATACAGTATATACAACCTTTCTTAGATGCAGTACTAAAAATGTAAGCGTTACGAAAACTTTTGACTACATTAAGACATTTGAGGTGGGTCAACTTTAGTGTCCTCAGTTTAGTTGAGTTAACCTAAAAAAGGCTGTGTAATGCATAGACTTATAATTTTAAGTTGAGCTGGCTTTTCATTTATAGCAGGTTGGCAGGCAGTGCATGCAAGAAACTGTAATCTGTGAGACCCAACAGTTCAGAGCAGTGTGGTCTGTAATGTTGTGTTTGAGTGGCCTGTAAGCTCCTGCTCCTCCCCACATTGTCCTACTGAAATGGATAACTCCAAGGCCACTAATCAGATGGCAGTCTCATGCCAAAGCCCATAATAGAAAGTGTGTTTATCTGTCTGTGTGTGTGAACTATGTGAACACATGGTTGGTTCAAAATAGCTTCACGCTTGCAAGACAAATTCCACTGATTTTTCACATTTTCTGCGTTATTGAAGTTTAAAAAGTTAAGATGTAAACAATGCCACAGAGCGGTTTGATGTGAAAAGCTCCATTCTAGAGAAACTTGCTGTCAGAATTGACCCAGATGTTTGAAGCATTTAATGTTTCTAAAAGCGACTTCATAGAACGTTATTGCATGAAGTGATTATGAATATGCTGCCTGGTGTCAGAGACTTTTTTCTTTGAAAAAAATTCCAATTTTCTCCCCAATTTAGTCAGATCAAATTCCACCCACCACTTAGGACTACCCCGTTCACACGATACTGCCAGTGCTAGGAGGGCGAAGGCAAACACAAGCTTCCTCTGAGTCATGTGAAGTGCCACTGCATCTTTTCAAACTGCCACTAATGCCACATCACTGGACGGCAGCATGTGCTTGGATGAGAACACTAACCGCCAGTTCTTTTACGTCAGCTAACAGACACCTATGCTGGCTAGCACTGCGCAGAGAGGGCCGTCCTACCCACCCAGAGACAGAGAGGCCAGTCATGCTCTCTTGGACTCCCCGGCCATGGCTGTGATATCACCAGGGATCGAACCCTTTATCTCCCATCGCTTATATGGTTGCACCACTCAGGAGCTTGAGACATTGTTTTATGACAGTTCTGAAATAAGCCTTCAGCTTTAAACGTATGTTAAACCACATTTAAGGTGGAGAGGTACATGCATGGTGTTGCAAGGTGAATAGTCCATGAAGAAAACGTGTTTTTTTTTAGACTTTGCACTATTTTACCATCATCATTACATACAAAACCTCACATGTAGGTTCATAAGTGGTAAAATGTTTATATTTGTATTTTAGACATCATGATTTCTGGTTCCCATTGCCACCACTATAAAGAAATCTGTGTTGGTATGTTTCTCTACAGTGCACCATTTCACATCAAACCACTCTGAACGCCTTTGTTTACATCTCAGTGATTTAACTATGCAGACATTTTGAAAAAACAGTTGAATTCCGGTTTAATTCTGGGAAAACTACAATGCCATGCCAATCAAAATACAAAAAAACATGTACTTGTGAAGATCTCCTTGCAATAATCCTTTGTTTCTTAGCTAAATAAACCAAATATACCACTATTATACTTTGTCTCTCCAATGAACTGTTTTGACCTACAGACTGTTTCGTTTATCTGTGTCCTCGACTGAGGTCTAGTGTTTGTGAACAGAATCTGGCTTTAGGCCAGAGCTTAGAGCAACGTGACGTAGAGACAGCTTCATTAAGCTTTAAATCAGGTAGTCCAGCTCTGTTGAACACATATCAGCTGTTAGGTTATTAATAAGGCATTAGTAACGTGATCATCTGTTTGGTGGGTGACTGCCTTTAATTTCAAGCGGTAATGTATATGAGAGAGGTGTTACTGAGAGAAAGATGCAGATTTTCAGGTAAATAATTGAGGATTGTTTACTTGCAGTGTTCATTTAAATCTGTCTGGACACACATAAGGAGGCAAGCCCTTATTTGTGTTCAAGGCCCTTATACTGAAGATACTGACACTGTACAGTCATTGTACATACCTCATCAGTTAGCTTCCATCAACGCTACGCAGTCAGCCCTGTCATCTGTTTATCTCATTCTTATTCATAATACAGCTCATCCATGGTAACCAATTTCAAATGGATACGTCACAACCTACAACATGACATATTCATTAATTACAATGAAATCTTAAATAGGTATTCTAATGCAAACATTTAAGTGTGGCTTGAAAGCATCAGCATGTTTGAGACATAATAAGTAAACAAGCAAAATTCATTTCATACTCATTGGAAGTAAATTTCACATAAAAGGAACATGTCTGAGACTTTTTCTTTGACAAAAATACCAATTTTCTCCCCAGTTTTGTCATATCAAATTCCACCCACCACTTAGGACTCCCACAGTTACACCATACTGTTTGGTTGATGTACTCATAGACCACCCTGCTGAAAAAAGGTCATTAGAACCATTAGGAAAACATAAAATACCATTACTGGCTATTGGACATCACCAGGATCCAACCACTTTTAATGGTTTCTATGATTTTTTCAGCAGGGACACTGCCCATAAGATTCTAGTAACGCCACTGTGCCTTTTTATGCTATTGCAGATTATATTGTGTGAATCATGGCCATTAGATTAGTAATTCATCGGTAGCCTGTAGTTCAGTCCACCACTCCTCATTCATCTCATGTTTTGCCTTCAGAAGTCCTCAAGTAGTCTGACAGATATCAGGTTGGCGGTGAAACCTGCAGCAAAGTGAGTCTCCAGGAGGAGGCTAGCTCGCCGCTGCTGTAGCTTGTTGTCCATCCCACAGCACACACTATTGGAGGTGCCTCGGTCAGGGGGAGGTGTGCACACACACACTCAAGCACACACTCTCTCAGCGCTGTCAGTCTCATGAAAGCCACACTGAAGGCACGAATTAACGGAGAATCCGCTGAAGAAATAAAATAATGTTACTGCTCGCTGCTCAACGACTGTTTAAACTGGAAAGTAAACTGGAGTAACTGGCTTTCTCGAATGGTAAGAGGACACTTTTTTCTCTTTTCGAGTGTAAATGCCATGTCAGTGCTAGCTGCTTACTGCTGACAGAAGAGAAGACGCTCATTACCGTTTCCACACCTGGTGCGTTTTGGTCGTGGCATATTGTTCTTTACTTTTCCCTCAGAAATGATAATATGAAAGTCTGAGTAAACTACTTATAGGTGGAATTGCTGTCGTTCACGTTTTTTCGCACTTTCCTGAATTTTAGTCGGGAAATGTTGCTCTTCGTGGTTACATTTCCCTCAGAAATGATCATTTCTATGTCATCTGAAGTATAGTTTTTGTAGTTTATAGAAGGAAATTGTACAGTTTTTCGCAAATTAGCACTAGGCTAAACCGTTTCTGCTGGTTTGATAGACAAGGACATAGCCTGAATCCCTCTTCAATCCATGACTCAAACGAAGTAAGCATATTTACGCTTTTTTATTATTAAAGTAAGTACTTTTTTTGGTTTTCACTGTATTTTTCCCCCTTTCACAGGTATTTACAACCAAAATGGTGAGTTTTCCGCGCTGAGTTGCCTTTCATGCAAGCTGTGAATATGGACTAGCTTGAGCGGTGTCTTGTACCTACGCGCAGTCTGTGGTGCAAAGCGGATCTCCCAGCAATATGTCCCAGGCTCAGGTGGACCTGGCCGGCCTCGGCTTCCCCCCGTTCCCTCCGACCCGGGACACAACTGACTCTTTAAACTCTTTCTTCCCCGCTCGCCTGCCGCCCAGGCGGCGGAGACACTCGGCTAGTTCGCGCAGAAGCAGCGGCTACCGGCGGAGCAAAGCCGCCGTCGAGAGCACAGCAGCCGGCCAGCTCAGCAAAACGCTCTCGTGGTCCGCCGACAACATCTTCTGCGAGGAAAAGAAGGAGCGCGAGCCGCTCACGAGCTCCAGTTCCACCTCGAATTCGAATTCGAATTCAACTTCGACCTCGACCTCGACCTCGAATTCAAACTCTAACTCGAATTCGAACTCCAACTCCAACTCAAATCTGAATTTGAATTCAAACTCTAATTCGAATTCGAACTCTAGGGATTCCCAGTCTCGCGATGCAAGCGCGAGGGCGCCGGAGGACGGCAGCACGGACTCTGAGGAGGGCAGGAGGAGCAGCAGGAGGAAGGAGGAGGCGTGTGAGAGCGAGAGGGAGCGCGAGAAGGAGGATGAGGTGGAGACCAAGGCGGTGGCTACATCACCGGACGGCCGCTTCCTCAAGTTCAATGTGGAGATCGGACGCGGCTCGTTCAAGACCGTGTACAAGGGCCTGGACACGGAGACCACGGTGGAGGTGGCGTGGTGTGAGCTACAGGTAAGAAGAGGTCAGGGAGTCTAAGCGCTCTGACGAAGTGAACAGCTGACCACTACACACAGGCTACAGGCACTGGCCGCTTCACCATAAAGCCCTGCCTTTTAGATCTGCCTTGCTGTTGTCAGTGGTCGGGATGGATGTTCCTGTGGACCACTCTAAAGAACACTCAAGGAGCTTTTTGCATGATTAAAGGGGTCTTTGCATCGTGAAAGAGTTCTTCATTAAGATTGATGGAGAATGTACTGGAGATGGTTCTATATAGCACCAAAAAGGGTTCTTCTAGTGTTACAAGCCTGACATCGCAACCATAGTAGAACCCTTAAAAAGGTGCTATATGGAACCATCTGCAGCACATTCTCCATTAATCTGAAGAACCCTTTCATAATGCAAAGAATCTTTTAAATATGCAAAGAGTTCTCTGAGTGTTCATGGTTCTATATAGAACTTTACTAAAGAACGCTTGAAAAAACATTTTTTAAGTGTGTAGAATAGAACTATATAAGAAAATGATGAGACCTTACACTTTTCTTGTGGGAACATTATTCAGCCAAGGTTGATTTAGACACTATAGAGGTAATCCTTATATGAGACAATATTTTGATCAAAGTGAGATTTATTTGCCAGGAGCCAAATTTGAGAAACTTGAGAAACGGGAGAAAAAGACTTAAGTCTCACTCTGATTCCACACAGGACTTAACCATCTGTAAGCATTGCGCTGTCATTGCTGTGCTGAGAATGGTCCATCATCTAAAACATATCTGATCGGAATCTGGCCTGTGATGAATGGGGTTGACAGTGGTCACCCTGCTCCTAGAGATGCTCCTTCCTACAGAGTTCAGCCTCAACCCTTATCCACCCCACCTAATCCTAATCCATCTAATAACTTCATTTGTGTTGGAGATGAAACCTGCTTCTATTGGAGGAGGCCTGGTGATCATAGAGGTAGAGGTTGGCTTTTAAGTTGTGCACGACGAAAGATGAGCCACAGAATTGTACACCTATATATAGGCCTAGTAGACCTATCAGGTAGGGCGGACTTCATAAAATGTCAAGTTGATGGAAGAAAATGGAAGGATTACAGCTTTCTAATAAGGTCAGTGGTGAGTGTAGAGCCCAGTTTTTCAGTCTTGTAGTCCACTTTCATGTTTGATCTAACACATTTAATTCTAGTCTTTTAAATTGCTCCGCCAGGCCTTGTTTGCCTGTATTTAAGGCTGTGAGTTTGGGTAACTACTGCAGGGTCATCATAATTCATTGCAGTTTTTCCCAGGGTCAGTCCTGTGGTCCATCTTTGCTTCACAGGTATGCTTGAGTCACATCATCAGCTAATGATCAAGTCCTTCATGAGCTGATTCATAGTGTATTACAGCAGGAAAGACACTCATAAGCACTCATCAATGTGCTATATTTATCAGCAGAATTAAGCTTTTATGGAAGTGACTAAGAAGTAGATTCCCCACAAATATGCTTAAGCATATGCATCAAAATTGTGCTTTATTACATGTAAGTAAATGCAAGTAGTTACTACCCACTTCACATCACCTTTGTCTCAGGTGCTTGTACTATATATAATAAAGTTTTGTTTTCTCGTGAATAGGAACAGTGCTGCAACAGCTATGCCTGCAGCCGAAAGCACCTAGAAAGTAGACAGCTGAAAGCTAATAGTTTTGTTCTCATAGATCTTGTCATGCATCTGCTTCAGGGTTAGATATGATTAAGACAGCTTACGAAGGATCTTTTAGGGTGATGAAAGACAAGTTAAAAGTTGTGTAATCTAATGCTCGTGCTGATGTTGACAAGTCAGATATTTATGCTAATGATAATGGGCCTTTTTTACCAATATCTTCTTAAGTTTGAGAAAGGTCCTAAGAAAAACCTCACATCAGATTCATGACGTGTTCTTAAACCACAGAATTGTTCGCACCTTTGTGCTGTTGAGTGTGTGTAAATTCTGTTCTTACTTAAGAACAAACCCCAAATAACAAAACATTGGTGAATGTCAGAATCTTCAGAAAAACTGCTTAAGTGTGTTTTAAGAAGAAATTTCTTCTTAAGAAGGTTGGCGAATGACGCCCAAACCTGCTAAAACCTAGAAACCACAGAAGAGTTGTGCATGCAGTGGAGACCTTCGCGGCAGATGTGTGTGAAAGCTAAAATGAGTAACAGTTGCTTCTGACATATGGCGGTGATAACACTGGAATTTCTAATCAGAGGGAACGGTTATGAGCAAGCATGTAGCATGTAGGTCATTGCTGGTTTGCTGGCTTTGAGCAAAAGAAGAAGAATCGTCAGGTGTTAGTTAGGCTGCCATTGATGTAGTGGCAATATGATAAGGCGGTGGGTCTGCATGTATGTTTATTACAGTGATGTGAATGAATATTATGTTGAGTGTCTGACTACGCACTTGACTCAGCTAATGACAGATAGCTGATGAGTTGAATCTGATGTGTGAGCAAGGAAAAAGGAATACTGGAAAAAGTACTTAGTATATGATGGAGAGTGAAATACCTAAAAGCATTCCAGTGCTAAGATGATTTTGCTATCTTAGTAAGAGTGTCATTTGAGTGCTCTCTCCCTCTGAAACCTGGCATGATCTGTGACTGGGCACTGACCAAGAGAAGAAAAGGGCAGTAATCCATATATTCTACTCACATTGGCAGTGCGTAGAGAAGGAGAGAGGTTGATCTTTTTTCCCTGCCGGTTTCCAAAGCCATAAAACACTCCTGTCCTGCCTTTCCCTCAGGTTTTATAGCTGTGCTGTAGTTAAAGCTGTGGGGGAAAAAAGAACTCATGGTTTGATAAACAAGAGATTTGTATGGCATATGAGTGTAATCACTTGCTGGTAGTTCCTAAGAGCAATGGCTGCTCAGTGGGTGCACGTAAGTAAATATATGCTGTATGTTTCTTGGTAGTACAGTTTATAATGTGCTTGAATCTCAGCTAAAGTAAGTAGATTGGTTCTCAATTCCAATGGGGAGGGTGGGGTGGCTAAAGTGTACATTGAGCTTTCCCTGCATTAAAAGCCTGATTCAGCTGATATAGTATTTGATGGTTACTTGATGAACTGATGTCTTAAGGTTCCATCACACTGGTGTTTTCTCATAGGTTTAGCATGCAAAACTTTGATTGATGTCAACGATAGTGTAATTTTACATGCAAATTAGCACCATTGGCCATTAGTAATAGCAGTAGCATTGGCTGTGTTGACCATAGAAGGAGTGGTCCTTCATATAGCGCCTCTGAACATCTGACTGGATTAGATGGTAAAACTTCACTTTTGTTAGCTTTTTGCTAACTGCATCAAATTGGAGGATTTTTTTTTGTCCCCAGTCTTTCAGTCCAGGCTTGGTCACCCTATTTTGCAACGACACTCAAACTGCAACTTTCCAGTCTGACTAAAACAAAGTGCTATGCAGGAGCTCCGTAGCACTCCACAGTACAAGACTGAAAAACACTGATCTAGAACACCAAAAAATGAGAGAGAGAACTCATTGCAGTCTGAGTGCCACACAGTTGGGGTTAGGCTTTGCTCTTGTATTGTACAACAGCCCTCTATGTTAAAAACTAAGCTGTACTTTTGGCTTCTGAACTGTATGTGGAAAAAGGCAGAAAATAAACCGTTTTGATCATGGCACAATATCCCTGGCATAATCCTCATAGACTTGACCTTTAGCTTGAGCCACGGGTCAGGCGAACATACAGGCTTACAGCTCCCATTCTCAGACCTGATCCCTGCTAATCTCTGTTTTCATTGACGACGGGCCTTGCCAACCATCAGGTGGTTATGCTCTTTAGCCAAAGCCTGGGGTTGGAATGCCTTTCTACACTCTACGTGATGGTTCTTCATGGGCTCTTTAGTAAAGAAAATGGTTCTATATAGAACCTTGAACATTCAGAGAACACTTTACATGATTAAAGGGTTCTTTACACTTTGAAAGTGTTCTTCAGATTGATGGAGAATATGCTGTAGATGGTTCTGACAACAGAAGAATAAAAAAGGGTTCTTCTGTTGTTACAGGCTTGACATTGAAACAATAGAACAACCATTTTTGGTAATACATAGACCCCTTTTCAAAAAGGTTTAATCATGCAAAGGGTTCTTTGAGTCTATATAGAACCATATTCTTTAGTAAAGAACCCTTGAAGAACCATTTTAAGTGTGCACTATTGGCCAAAGATGGAGATATGACATAGATATTTAGGGATGGGGCACAGGGCAGAGCTTGCATTTTTAGCCCAGCCATTATGTAGCGTTAATTTGTAAACACAAGCATAGTGATATTGCATATTGTTACTTTCAGAACAAAAGCTTGTCCATTTTTGATTTTTACATAATCTGAAAATGCCAGCTGTACTTTACATTATGTCAAAATTTCATGATGAGCAGACCAATAGAAATGCTCCAAAATAACTAGATAGAACATACTTTTTTGGAGATGGATCTTTTTCATTCCGACAGTGACGATACTGTCAATTCATAGTTCCGATATATGTTGCAGTAAGAAAACAGAGCTGATAAAAAGCAACATTTGCTCCATGTTCTGTCATAAATATGTTTTTGACATGATTTAGTTATTTATCTTGTGTTTGTTGTCCGGCAACACGCTCAGAGTTTGAATTTAAAACATGAAAGTGGATCATTTAGACAATTTAAATAGAGGACTGGTGACAACAAACATGTAGCAACATGTAAGCAGGGATGCGGGAAGGTGTTTTAAGCCTGGTGTTCTGAAATTTTAAGCAGCGTATAGGTGACATGAGCTTTGTCGTCATGCAAAATTATTTGCCCTCCATTTGAATGTTTCTGATACTTTGCATCAAACAGAATGTGTATGCTGCACTAAAATGAGGCGAGAGATGACAAAGTATGCATATAACTGACACACAAGACTGCACGTCCTTTCCCTGCTCTCTCATTCTGGACAAACCTTTAACTTTACTAAGTTAAAATTAAAAAACAGGCGACCAATCAGATTGTTTATATGTGGTGCAGTAACCGTGTCACGCCCACAATCACAGGGTGGAATGCACACTGAGTGGGAGAAATAATGGTTGATAAAATGTTATTATTACGTTAAATGATTGTTTAAAGTTTAAAAACAGTATTGGGCTGCTTTGAGGGTCAGAAGTGGCTTGTATTATGCTGATTTGGCAGCATCTGCTGGAGGGTGCTATGATTTAGAATCACTGACCATGTGCTTCATATTAGCTGCTCTGTGATGCAGTGTTGCTGTCAGTATCGAGTGTCAGTATTTCTCCATTCTGTCCTGGAGCGGAGCCCGTGCTGACAGCTCCCGTGGAGTATGCTCAGTTATAGCAACATCCCCTGCTTTACTGACCTGGGGAACATGAGCCACCTTCTCAGAGGCTGTGCTGGGTCACAGTAAACGCCTAAAATAGGCTGATAGCAGACTGCTGAGGTGAAAGATGGTGTGACCCCAGTGACCTCTAGGGTCATTGGAGGCAAATGTGTGAAGTGTAATATCAACCTGGTTGAGGTCACTACTGTGAAGGAAAGTGAAAGTTTGATCGTAAGTTCCTCTTGCAAAAAAAATTGAATCTGTAATCTTTGAAAATGACATTTAAAAATGCTCTTGTATATAAATATGGGGTGGGCCATTTTGCAAAAAATATAGCAATGCTGAAAGATATTTTCTTGATACACAATTTGTATGATGACATTTGGTTTTTCTAGGGTTTAATGCATTGCCAAAAAAGAAACAGTGGTGCCGCAAATGAAAAATACACTTATTTTTATTCAGTGTTTCAAATACTGCACTGCATGAAATCTTTTTAACAGGACTAAGTAATCTCTCTTTGTAATGAAATGTGCAGTGGTCGGTGTTCTTTAGGTACAGTATTTACAATATGCTCAGAAAAGCACACTGTGATTTACTTTATCACAATAACAGAAAATATCATCATATTGTCCACTAATATTTATAGAATATATGTATATGTATTGCTAGAGTAAAGATAAAACAACATCCATTTGCTGAATTTAAATGTTTAAAAATTAAACATAAAATGTAACCTGTGCTAAAGTTATGCACTAATTTTTTTTAGAAAAACTGCTTAACGTAATTGTTTAAATGTGTAATTTGGCTTTGCATACATCTGTATATGCCATGGGTGACCAAGAAGATTTAATGAATTCAAAGCCTTGTGGCGTTTAGTTACCCTCGACACTTAACCATTCACCTAAAACCATTTCGCTTACAAAGGCTTATTATTGGGCAGACACATTCCTGAGCAGTGCTTTTCGTTGGTCTTTTGCTCATTTCAGAGTTTGACATTTGCTACCCATGGACTCCCCATTGAGCTAATCTCCTCAAAAGAGAAGGATGTTTATTTTTACCCACAATGCCGTGGTTAATAAGCTCTGTAAATTGTCAGCCAGCAATAAAGAGCTTCCATGGTGATTGCACCTTGTGCCCCCTCCCTCAGCCAGATCCCCTTCCATGAGAGCAAGGCAAAGGCAGCTCAGAGCTTAGCAGAGCTAATGGGATTGACCGAAGGCCCTGCTCAGCGGTGGACACATGGCCGCCGATGTGTGGGAGAGATCAGTGATAAGAAAGCTTTCGCTCTTGATGTTCAACCCTACAGCTGCCCATTCCACACTTAGCCCAGCCTAGCACGGCGCCAGTGTCTTCACGAGTGAGAGTGAAATGAAACAGAGAAACTTTTTCTGCTGAACCTGAGTTAATATAATTTAGCCCTCCCAGCATCCTCTTAAACAGAATTCAACATAGTGCCCCACTGTTATAGGAGAATCCTACCCAAGGTTTCAACAAGTTTTGAAATTAAATTGATAATATGTAAATAAGGTCATTCACAGTGGTTTGAAGTGAAATCTGTCTTGCTATGGAAACTTACCAAGTCAAATTTGTTCACTATGGTGTTGATAGGAACCAGGCGTATTTAATGCCTCTAAAACTGTCTAAACACAATAATAATAAATATATTTGTCAGGCTCCCTCTATCAGTGATAAAAAAAAACACTTAAAACACTAAAACTTATTTTTTAAGCATTAAATTAGCTTTATTATTTTCTGAAATTTGCTGGCTCATCACTTTTTTACATTTAAAAAAAAATTAATTATTGTTCTCTTTTTTGTCGCTGCTTTTATTTGTTGCGTCTTTTTGTTTGCCGACTTGTTTGACCACCTCTGTTTTTTCTTTCTTTTAATTCACAGTGTAAGCACTTAGAGCTGCATTTTAAATGTATGAAAAAAGTGCTACATACACACTTTATTTTTAGTAGTAGTATTACCTCACGGAAAGCTGGTGCATTAAATGGTTAGTTTTAAGAGAAGATATTGGCATTGTAAGGCAAATAGTAGCTAAAGAAAACATTCTTTTCATATTTTAGGTGCAGAAGACACAGAAGACGTTAGGTTCTCTGGTTGTTTCAGATAGTAAAAAATTTGCTGCATAGTCGACATTGAGAGCCCTGGTTCCTATAGGCACCACTGTAGTGTAATCAGAGTCTCTAAGGTCTTGTCCACACAGGCAGGTCAGTTCAGCTCAGAAGTCTGAACGGCACTTTCTGCAGTCTGAAGGGCAAAAAGCCACAAGAAATTAGATTTTTTCCAGTCAGATTTGAGCCACATTTGGAGGTGGTTTTGAATGTGATGCAAATCGGATTTCTGGATTTGTGACTCAGTTTGACCGGTCAGATCAGATTTCATGTGGGTTTTTTTTTTGTCATTTATGATGTCTATTATGATGTGATTTCAGAATGTGCGACAAGAAAATCTGTGTTTCATATTCATATATTACAGCTTAAACACAGAGAGCAGAAACTTTTAACAGCCATTTAGGTAACATATTTTTTACTACTATGTTGTAGTTTACCGTGACTGTTTCATTAGAAGCCTGTTTCTTAGTCTTACTGGTACCGTCTACAGCTTGTTACTAGTCTGCTGACCAGGTCAGCCTACACTAATGCCATGTTCTGGTAATGCTGTAGTAAATAAAAAATAAAATGCTATTGTGAGTTAAAGCATTATTGTTCAATTAGCTAGTTATCGTCATTAAGTTTTCTAAATTTTGCCTCTACCTGGTCAGCGTTTGCACGCATGTGTCATTACTACAGCAGCCAATGTGAATATGCGAGCAAATGCAGCTACAGTCTGACCATACAAATGAGATTTGGTCACTTGTTGCTTGAAATCTGAACAGTTGGTCAGTATAAAAAGTCAAATACACCTATTTGCCCTGCAGTGTGAACAAAGGATAAATTTCTCTTCAGTACATTTCATATTAAATCACTCTGAATGGCTTTGTTTACATCTCAGTGATTGAATTATGCAGACATTTTGGAAAGTTTGAGAATTTTTCCATTACAGTCAGTGTGAAACATGTTAAATGAATATTCCAGCGTTTTTCAACCTAATATACATATTTACAGCTTAACTTACAGATACCTTTGACCATTAAATTAGTGTAACTGTTTCACAAAAAAAACGTTTTGCAAAAACACTGACAGAATTCAGCAGCTGCTCATTGGCTTCTATTACAGCTTTTGACTCAACAGGTTCCCTGTTTCTAGGTACAGGGAAAGGTATCCAAAATATTGTCCATGGTAATCGACCATGTGCTACAGATATGGCAGATAGAGATTATGTTGCAAAACACTCTTATCGATTTAAGTCAAATGAAATGTAAACCTCCAGGAATGAAATCCTGTTGCCTTCACTGTGACGATTTATTCTGCTCATCAAAATTTTAACACATTCATTAAGTTCCTTCAAGCCAAGGTTTCTTTCCTCTGTGTCCCTATGTTCATGAGTCTGAGGGGAGAGTTAACATGCCAAACAGTTCTGGCATGCCGCTGTCATGTCTGTGGCTGTTGTTTAAAGCTTGAGCACATGACAGGCCTGATCACCAACCCCCCTGGTGGGGTCAAAGCCTGTTGGTGGCACAGAGAGTTTTTAAAAGGCTGACTAGGTATAGAAATGGGTGGTGACTGCAGAACCCTGGAGACTGGGCGGCACAGATACGTGTTCATGTCTAAGCTGTAAACCGTGTACGTTAGCACACATTTAGGCTGACAGTGGAGAGTCATAGTGGCGGTGAAAAAATAATCTCTGCCTTAAGTTCAGTAACTATGATACAACATTCTCCTCTAGATCCTGAGGTTACTTACTAAAACATTAAGAAAGTAAACCAGGCTGTGGTTTTGTACCTGGCTTTGAGCAAAACTTATTATGTCTATTGGTATTCACTTCAAATTAATTGAAGTGAATCTGCTCAGAAAACTTGCTACTGTGTTCTGTCAACTTTTTCAACTAGAGATGGCACAATACCACTTTTTCTTTTCTGATAGCAATGCCAATACTGAAGCCTTGAATGCTGGCCAATACTGATACTCATCTGACATTTTTTTAATTACTAAGCTTTAGAATTGACTATTTTTAATTAAAGCACTTCACTTAGCCCCTTAAAATCTCAAGCTTATTACTTACTAAGGCTTATTATTCAGCAACTACAGGGCCTTCGGTACAAACTATTTGACCTATTCCTAGGTTATAGAAGTGTGTAATAAAACTTTGGGCCCACCTATAGACTCTGGTCATTTAAAGGGGTTAGAGTGAGCAGGCTATCATGCTTAAACAACTTACCCCTGTACTACACCGCAGAAAGAAATACACACCTAACAACATTACATCACACAATGTGAGAGTGTGCTCTTTCAGGCTGGGTTTTAGAGTTGATGGAATCTTGGTCCAATTTGCATATTTCTTTTGTAAACTTTCTGTTATTTGCTTGAATTTAATACAGCAGCTGAATAGAAACCTGGCTTCTGTTACTGGCACAGGCATAGACCAGATTCATTGTTTTTCCTTTTTCGTATCCAGCATTTTCTGCTGATATCAGCCCAATACCAATACATAGTATCTGGCCAGTTTCTCTAATGCTGGCCAGTGTCCTATTTCCATCCGGTTGTGTCGTTAGGAGTGACATGGTTAGCTCACAGGACAATGGGCTTCATTCGCCAACATCTTCCTAAGTTTTTTCTTAATTTTGTTCTTGAGAAAGGTCCTAAGAAAAAGTCTACATCGGATTCATGATGTGTTCTTAAACTGCAGAGCTGTTCACACCTTTGTGCTTTTGAGTGTGCATAAATTCTGTTCTTGCCTAAAACTGCATAAGTGGATTTTTAGATGAAATTTCTTGGTGAATCACTTGGTGAATGAGGCCCAATGATCATTTTTAGCGTGCATATGTATTTCAAATGGATATTTCGCTGCAGGCTAGCATGCTACGTCAATACCACCAACCCTTCAGCTTTTAAATGGTGGAAAGTTACTGGCAGGTTCCGTGACATTTTGACAACCACTCCCATTAGGCTAGACCCACAGGTGCAGAAAGCGCTTCTAACTCCCTGAAGCAATGCTTAATGATGCTTTACATAATTGTCAAACCTCTTAGAAAGCAGAAAAGGACCTTGAGCAGGTCCCTCCTCACTCACCCAAAAAAAGCTAAACAGTGGTTGTGTTGTGCTGTAAAGATGGTCAGTGTTGGATTAATTGTATATTTACTTATTTAATCCGTTTTTTTATTGATCCTCCAACACTAAAATGACTAGTAGTTACTGCAATTCATTCATAGAACTTTAAATTTTGTTATACACTGAGTGATAATTAAATTAAAACTTAAATGTTACTAATACATTTTATAGCATTTTCTCTGCACCCCATCTTAGAGACTGTTCCAAAGTAGTCAGTGAGTTCACTAGCTATTGGTTATGCATTGTGTCATGAAGAGATATCATCAGCAGCATGATAAAAGAGGATTACTAATACAGGTGCACTGGGGAGGAATGAGGCCGGCCCTGCTCACACACGCAAATTATGAATGGAGTTCCGTCTTATCTTGCGTCAAAGCCATAAAGAGCACACGTATTAGCCTGAAACCCTGCAGAGCTGCCTGAGATTACACTCACTCTTTCATCTACACTGGATGCCCACAGTCATGACTAGAGCTTTTGTCACATGTTACAATTTGCTATCTGCTATCATACTGTGTCATGCTGTTACAGTCGTTGATTAAACTATTGTAGCTGGTTCTCTGGCACACACACTAAGCAAAGACATTGAAAGAACATTCTGTACTTGAGCCTGGTTTGGAAACTTGAACATGTGCAATACAAATAGCTGAGGATGTGTTGTGAAAGTGGTCACAAAGGGCCATCAGGCACAGCTGACCATTTCTTTGACTTTCCTGCATATCCGTTTTAGATGGCATTTCACCTCATGACCTCAGGATGTAGTTTCAGAATGCGTAAGCTGACATCTGAGAGTCTAAGGTCATCCCAATGAGAATTAAGATTGACGGAGTATTTAATGTGTGTGTCACACACATGATTCAGATAATCTTGAAAGTTGTACTATGAAAAATACAGTTTTATTTGTAGCACTATGGGGTAGGAATAGCTGTACATTCTTTAACAGTTGCGCAAATGCACATTTCCTGGTGCAAATATAAAGCCTTGGAAGCTTGTATGTATTTTGTAGGGTTCTGTTAAAAACGAAGCTTTGGTTTTCTGAAAATTTACTCTTCAAAATAAATAAATTGCATTCTAGAAGTCTTAAATTTAAGCTCTTCGGTAGGCATGGGGATATGCACTTAAGCTAACACTCAAATGCCCGTTGAGCATATTATTTAAGTTGCTAGAAGACTAACTTCTTTTTCACTGGAATTAAGCCTTGAAGATGCAAGTGGGGTGCCAGGGGGCTTTTCATGCCCACAGCCATACTTACAACAGCTTTGATAGTAAACACCTTAAACCTAATATGCAACACTCCTGAATTTCTCGAAGATGGTCAGTGTTGGATTGATTGCACATTTACTTATTTAATCAGTTTTTTTATTGATCCTCCAACACTACAATGACTAGTAGTTACTGCAGTTCATTCATAAAACTGTTTTACGAACTATGATAAATTAAAAGATTTAATATATAAAGCTGGGGGTTGTTTACCACATTCTAGCACTAAATAAACTCTGACTTTTTGACACATCTTGCAACACTACCTGCCACTGAATCACGAAGACTGAAGCTAAGTAACTCTGCTATATACCCACACGATGAGTCATTGCAACTTCCCATGTAAAAACAGATGTAAAATTGTTGTAATGTGTGATTCTCTCTCGATCCAGCCCACTGGAGCTCCAAACAAGGCTTTAATCACCTCTCTTTGTGGTGAGAAGCTGTTTTACTTGAGGAACCCACCTATAGTACAACTGTACAAACCAGACCGAGACATATAAAATGAATGACTGTAGTAACAGGTCTCTTTTTACAGATGCCCTTGTTTAATCACTGGCTGCACATTGGCTGAATAGGATGCCATTGTGAGAGAAAAGCATCATGATTACAGCCTTACAGAGTACTCCACAGGTGCTGTGCTAAGCCTTTAGGCTGTTTTCAGAGAGATTAAGGGTTAAGACAGGCACAAAGACTTGAAATCGTATACAAACACAGCAATACTGTTGAAAAACTGGCTGAGGAAAACTCATAGCAGCTTGTGTGTTATGTGCAGTATCTCAGTTTGACAGTGGACATATTTCCAGCTTTAAATCAAAGAGGTGTTATTACATCTGAACACAAACATTGTTCAACAGGCCTGGTTTTATTGGCTTGTCTCTTGCCCTGTACCTCTCTTAAAATATGTCTGACATTTCATTGTGTATTTCTCCATGACGAGTGATTTTCCCCAGACATCCCACGTAGGTGATGATCCAAGAGAACTAGTAGCGGAAGAATGGATTTTTTGATATCATAGACACAGTATTTGTTCCGGTTTGTGTCAATTTGCTTGCATACCTTTCGGATTCAGACGTATACCAGGTCACTGTTCCTTTCATCAATTTTAAGATGTTTACAAAAGTTGTACTATGTATTGTTTGTTAACCTTTGCAATTGTGATATCACAAAATGCTACTATATGCGAATGAGCCCTTTAATGGCTTATTGTTTTTTCTGTGGGTATTCTGACCAATCTCAGATGTGTTCTGATGAATGAAGGCATTCACGTGAACCAACAAACATTTTAATGCACGTCACATATCGCATATCATTAAGGCATATCACAAATTAACAAAATGTTAATAGAATACAAACGTTTATTGAATGATTTAGAACATTTAACTGCTGCCTTTAATTTTCTCTGCAAAACGCACCATTTGCATTGCTAGGGTGATAGTTATCTTTCTTTTGGAATCATTTACCTGGGCATTTTTTTGACTTTTTAATTGTTTTGTTTTCAAGTATCGCAATATTTATTGCACAACCTAAAATATCATAGTGTGACTTTGCAGGCCAGTCTTTAATCATATAATCAGAGATTCATTGATGTGTTTCATATATATTGCTGAAGAAATATAATCACAATATGGGATTTTATATAAATGTTAATCAAGTTAATCAAATGTCAGTTTTCCCACTACACTCCATATACCATTTGCATTTATAGAGTGGCAGTTATCTCAGTTTTGGAAAAGGTTGCAAAAATAAAATGTTTGAAATTTGCAAATTTATCGCAAAATCTAAAATATCGTAGTGTGTTTTTCCTGGCCAGTCTATAATCGTGTCGTTGAAGGTTCACTGAGGTGTTTTAATTGTTAATTAAGTTAATCTGAACATTGCCTACATGCATTCATTGCTAGAAAGGTAATTATATCCATTTTAGAATAGTTTAACTTGTTTTACCCTCTAGACCCAGGAGCCCCAACAGGATGTTGGCTCAGCTAGACAGCAGCAATGATGTGAAAGTAAATTTGATGCAAATCTTTGTTTCGCGAGTAAGAAAACTTCAGTAGACAAACATAAACCTCATTCAGTATCGAGGACTTGCCACGCTATTTCCGTGTTTGATACCAATTTGATTCGATTTACAGGGACATTTAGCATTTATGAATCAGATAAATTTGTTAGATTGATATCTGTGTTTTCCACTTTGCAGTTAGTCTCAGTCTCTCAGCTACACCAGGCAAACAAGAGACTGAGGACGCTCAGCTTCGTCACTCTGGGTGTCGTGCAGCTCTCACAGCTAGACCCGAGCAAATTAGCTAACTTATATTTGATTATTTGCCTTTGTGTAAACACTAGTTATCTCTTACTTACTACTTAACATCTCATACCTCTGTGTTCAGTTCAATTTTAGTGCAAAGAAGCGGGACTGCTTTGAGAACTTGTAGCTGGAGAGAGTTATTAGACTATTTATACACCTTTTAGCCCTTTAGAATTTGTCATATTCATCACTAAGAAATAGTAATGGAGAACTTTATTAGTTGTTGTATTTAGCTCATTTCACGTGCCTGTTCTTTATTTCTAGGTATTCTCGTTTTTATCTTGAATTTTCAATACTACATGTTTAATGCCTACTACCATTTCAGTGCTTGTCTGCTCTTTAATCACTTGGTTTTGTTGTCATATTTTTCTCTGTATCATTCAACCCTAATGGGTGAATCTTTGACTCTATTTCTGTTTTAACGTATTGCATTACTCATCTTGTGATAAACAGGCAAAAGGTCACATTGCCTGAAAATATTGCAATGTGCCTTTTTCTCAGTATCATTCAGCCCTAATGCGTATTAAAGATTAATATCTCTGTGTGTGTGCCCTCAGTTCCTGTCTGCTGTCTGATACAGACAGAGCACCTGAAACCAGGACCACTCACTCCAGGAAGTCCTGTTGGTGTTGTTTTGTACCTGGCAAAGCTATGTACTTCCTGTCAAATTTCAGTTCAGTTCCTCCCTTAGGGGGTATGTTCTGTTGGTGTTTGTTTCATTGGGACTTTTGTAGAGCTTGAATGTGATAATAGGATTTTTGGCAAAGGTGTAAACGCGTGAATGGAGCCGCATTTAAAACAGCATGTCTGCTGCCCTGTTTTCAACCTGTCTGAACAGGCTAGTGCTTTTGAGGACAGCTGTTTGCCGTCTGCGAGTAACACAATGATACGTGATCAGGTTGTCTTTATGAGATGACAAAGGTTAATCATTGCATGATTGTGATCATGCACACTGTTTCACTTTGCATTCCTAAAAAGTATTTTTTGTGTGCATTACCTCACTGGCACCTCCCCCCACACCCTTCTCCCAATCGCTCGACACACCCTTGCATGATATTTTTAATGTTTTTCATCTTTGTTACTCATCTTACACTCATATTTCTTTAGAAATTGCATCAGATCAGACTGTTTGTTAGTCATGTCAACAGTGTTGGATGTGTAAGTGGGTTAGCAAAGGTCATGGAAGTGAAAAAGACAAGTCCTCCTTAGACCAAATATCTACTAAATTGCTGAATTACACTGTTCTTTTCACTCTGCCACATAGTACTGCACTGCAGCCAAAGGGCAATCATTAGCACAATTACCATCATCTTATCTGTCAATATAGCAATTTTTTAGTGCTTCTGAGAAGTGTTTTGATTTCCCTATGATTCTAGCTTATTCTGAATAGGGGTGTCTTTGGAACTAATTGTGATTTGACTGCAAGAATGTTTGTTTTTTGTTTGGATTTTTGACTTAGATCTTTAAAATATTAGTGATTCCAAACTATTCACAATATACAATACATATTACAACATTTGGACACACAGACACAATAAGCCACATTTAAAAGCTATCAAAAACTGTGGGTACAACGACTTTTACTCAACATTTCACATAATCTACTACACTAAATCCAATTAAACATGGCTAATTATGTTCTTAGTTGGTCATTGTTCTTTTAGTACTGATAATATCTACAAAATGCTCAGAGAAGCAGATAACAAAACTTATTGCCCACCTCTAGGTGCATATTTCCCCAGGTGTGTTCAGTGAAACACTATAGACTGTTTAACCTTTTATCACCTGTAAATTTTATCTGTAGTAGTTATCTTGTGAATTTTGATCGTTTGATCTTCCTCTAGGTGTTACTGATTTAAACTTGTCTGATAACACTAAGCCAACCTTGACATGTGATGCTATTATACATAATCATCATCACAATAATCATTTTGTCAGCTGCTTCTATTACATTTTATCATTTCAGGCAACACCTATGCATTAACAAATCAAGTGACAAAATGCTGATACTGTCAGTGTCAAATGAGCAACTTTCACATGCACTACAGTCCATGAAGAAATACAGTACATTCAGAACACACACATGCAGTGGCCAGTTAGAACCTGATTTGTATTTGTTTCCTTCCAACAAATTGTAACACCCTCTCTATGAGGCAGGTTGAACCTTAGAGTGATTCACTCATTAAAATGCACTTTGTGTTTGTCTGGCTGCTTTCTGGAAACAACAACAGTGTACATTGTTTCATATAATTAGAATACTCACCAGTTTTTGTTGAGAAGTCAGGGGTCATGTTCATTTCTATTAACCCAAGATTATCTATTGAGAGTGCATAATGTAACTTCTTATTCATTGGATCCTTTTAATGGTAATAAACAAAGCATCTTTAGCGACCTCTGTTCAGTCTGCTTATGGTCATCTTGTGTCCATCAGCATGCCAAGCAGCAGCAACTTGGGCAATTCATTATAGCAACCTTTAGAAAAAGTGTAGTGCAAGACAGGTTTTCAAGGAGAATGCTGAGCTAAGACTTAACTAATTTATTTGTTAAATTGACTTTTGCTAAAAATGACTTTTGTTCATTATGATTTGGGACGTCTCAGTCCATTGGTTTTGCTTTGCGATCCTATCTGAGTTCTTTAAAATTGACTATCAGCCCATACTGATGCAGTATTAATACAGCCACACAATTTAGGTAAGATAATCTAGTCTGCTAATAGACCCTGGTCACACTTCTGTATTCTACACAGTGTAATTCGTCATAGTAGGGAAAACATTACGGCAGTGACAGTGTTTAGCAGTGAGAATGTAGAGGACTCACACATTTTTACATTCTTATTAAGGTATTCACCTAATTTTTCCGGTAAAAGAGGAGGCGTTAGTGTTAATGTTAGAGGAGTTTTCATTTTCAGAGAGGACCAAGCTTGACAAGGCTTACATTAAAGTAGGCTACTAGATAACTGATAACTATTTACACATAGTAGTAGAAATGGTAAACTTTAATGCTTGTAGAAAAGTTTGCTCTTCTCTGAAAGATCTGCTCCACCAAATGAACGACATCTTTCATGGAAAAATTAGGTACATACCTTAAAAGGACATAAAAATAGGCAATTCCTCTACATCAGAGAGATATTTTTATGCAGTGACAGCATGCTTTGCAACTTGTCTCGAGCGCTGCTGCTAGATTTATGTACAAAACACACTCTTGCGACAGATGTTTTACTTTCGCGAAAACTTATAAGAGTGTATTCAGTAGATAATTCTCTGACAGTTTGCCTGAGAAAAGCGGCAAAATCTGCCCCTCGTTCATGTGTGCATGCTGTTACTATGTAAAAGTGATGCAGCACTGCTGGTAAGGCAGAACTCTTTGCAAAGGAGAAATGTGGCAGGAGTATAATTTGTACACGACTGAGAATTGAAGGAGCTGCTGGCCGTTCATACCGAGAATGTCATGGCCTGTTTATTGGGACCTTTGTGGCAGGTGTGACCATGTGCATTTCCGTAAGTTTTAACTGTAAGTTTTATTTTAATATTTTATTTAAACATTGGACATACTGAGTGGTGATTTCTTTTAAGACCAAGAGAAAAAGTTTGTTGCTTTAAATTTTCTTTAAGATCTTTATATAATATATGGAAAGCAAGGTTATATTTGTGTCCCCTTATTTTGCTGATCCAGAAAATGAGCCGATTCATGACTCAAAAACCATGATACGATCCAAAATGTGAGTTTTGGGATCTGTTGCACCCCTAGTGGCAGGAGTGTATTTTGTACATGTTGCTGTTAGTATGTTGTTTGCAGTAAATAGCAAAAAATAGACTTGAAGTGTAATAGCTGCTCACTCACATTCTACCTGTCTGTGTTTACACAAAAGGCAGCTAGCTTAGACAGTGAAAACACCAGGACTGCAGTTTTTATTTTTCACTCATATGCCTGTATTGGCCTCACTGGAACAGATCGGGACATTGCTAATTTTTGAGTTTAGTATTCCATTCAATAAGACGAGAAATGTGGATTACATTAGTGCAATGTAGGGAAATCTATTGCCATGTTGACATTTTGAATACAAGTCCTCTCTCCTCTTGTACAGTATAATTTCCTGCAGGTTTATACAGCATAACTTTTTCATGATGAGCCCTCTGAGAGCACTGATAATGTCTGAGCAATAATTTCTGTTACTGTTACGATCACAGAGGGTAGGTTGGCCATATTCTGATCATTTTTCCACAAGGAAGAGATCATGACTATAGAGAGGCCTTACATCCATTGTCTTTTGCATCAAGCTGCTAAAGTGTGTTGAACTCAATCAGTTGTTCATGTGATCTTAAGGCTAGAAGGAATGCGACTCTCATGACTGATGAGTACAGTTACTGTGTTCCACTTTTGGTGTCTTAATGAATGACGTTTTTGGTTAAAGCAAATAGCCTTTATTAACAGAATTTCAGTTAATCTATTCAACAAGATACTGTACATTGGTGGTGGTTTAAGATTCCAAAGAGTTTTATGTGTCCAGAAAAGTACAATAGCGATGATTCATTCGTCACATCCATTGACTAATATCATTTGTTTCTGTTTTATCCAAATGTCTCCCTCTAATACGTGTGATTTAGCTCATGACTGATTCACCAAATAGTCAGTAGTAAACCAAGCACTACAGTTATGCTCCAGGGCTGAGGATTCAACTACTCAGGTACTTTGTTGTAAGACGTCAGTGACCATGTGCCTTCATTCATGCTCCATTAGTGGTAGCCCCCTTGAACGCTCTTTAATCCCTCCAGATGGAAAGCACATGAATGGACTGACCTACGACTTTGCGTAGAACAATGTTCTGTCCTTGTTCACGGACACTACTTTGCTCTTTTCACTGTAATAAACATTTTTCCTTTCCTTTCCGGTTTTTCCTCTTTCAGAGCGGTATGAGTCTGAATCCTGTTTTCGCTTTTATACTGCATTGTCTGTGCTTGCCTTTAATAACATCATTGAATGAAACAGATTCAACAGAATGTAGGACTGTGAGATCTGTGTTTTTACTCTTTAGCTCTGCATTGCTATTCGTCAGGATCCTAACAGTGATTTCGTCAGCAGTGTCTGACAACCCTGCTGGTATTTGGGGTTTGATAAATCACATGGCTTCCCCATTTCTCTTGTAAATGTGCTGTGACTCATAGGACAGTTGCTTCCTGCATGGCTATAACACTGTAGTAGATGATGGATGGCTGCACTGAGAGTGATTAGTGGAATAGTCGTTATGAGGAAGCGTATCTTTGGGCGTACATTACGTTGATTCCTATTCAGTGTCTGTTATGTAATGTTTCAGTGTGTTTTTGTGCTTAGGAAAAGGTCAAGTAGCGTAATAATACAGTATTTTGGAAAAATTGGGAAAAAAGGTTACTGTAAAATAATTCAACACTCCAAAAAAAGATTCTTTAGAGCAATGCCATAGAAGAACCACTTTTCCCTAAAGAACGTTTCCCTTAAGTGGTTTTAGTTGCATTTTTAAAATGACCATCTATCAAAAGGTTCCTTAGGGAACCAAAATTGGTTCTTCGATATATATAGTGGTTTATCAGTGTAGGGGTGAGCTATGCTCTTAAAATAAAAAGGTCCCAAAAAGAGTTCTTTGCACAATGCCAGAGAAGAACCACTTTTGGTTCCCTAAAGAAGCTTTTAGTGGATGGTTCTTTAGAGAACCATTTATACATGTGAGATGCGCAAGTTTAAGGAACCTTTACTAAAGTGCATCATAATCTAAACATAATGCAAATGTTCTAGGAAGAACCATTAAAATCTTTAAAAGGTTCTCCACTCTCACAAATCTCTTCCCCACATAACAAAAGGTGTTTTTTCTACAGCATCACTATGTATGAAATGGTTTGGAAGTGGAGGGATGAGCCCTATACTCTCAAAAGTAAATGTGCTCTTAAAATAAAAAGGTCCCAAAAAGGTTCTTTGCACAATGCCAGAGAAGGACCACTTTTGATTCCCTAAAGAACCTTTCAGTGGATGGTTCTTTGGAGAGCCATTTTTGTAAATGTCATGTGCGAGTGGGAAGAACCTTTTCGAAGTTTCAAGAACCTTCATGTAATGTAAAGGCTCTAGGAATAACCATTAAATTTGTAAAGAACCTTTACATTTGGTAAAGGTTATTTAACACACATCTCTTTTTCAAACATTTAGGTCACATTGTTAACTATCATCACAAGATTGGCCTTTACAGTCCTGACTGCAGATAGTAGAAGGCTGCTATATGCAGATGAGCCCTCTAACCAATCACAGTGTTATTTTTACTGTGTATTGTTAGATCATGACATTTTCTTTAAAAGCCTTAAGTATGACTTTGAGCAACCTGCTTCACATTGAAAATGATTTTATCGCCCCAAGCACGACGTAACCAAGCCTTAGACTTCCTGCTTCCTCATCTTTTACCATGTTGGGCTCCAAAAGATTTAGCCCCTCCTCTGGGACAAGAAGGCACTGAATCACATTAGCCTTTACTGTTGGACAGCAGTAAATTTTTTATATGCTGTACCAGTGGTTTAAAGGCTCACATATGCCTGAACAAAGAGATTTGATGTGCACGTGTCCTGAACTACCTTTGCCTCCTGGACTTAGGACAGTTTATTCTTGGAGGAGGAAAAAAACAGAATAAGCACATTTCTTTGGCATGTATAGTTGTTGTTTTGCTGTATTATTCATTTGTAATTATGCCATTATATAGCAACTTACTCGGTTTCATTCTATATCAATTCTATATGTCAGGCAATAAGAAAGACATGAAAAAATGTGAAAGATTTTCTTTTATATAAAACAAGACTGTATACGCAACAAAAACTTTTCAAGTTCAAAAATTATTATCATTTCTTCTACTTACCAATGCAAATGTGGTATTGGAGGACAATGAAGAATCCGGACTTTCAGCAGAATTTCTCCATTCGTTTCAGTGAACTATGAGTGAGAAATGAAGCAATTTGGCTAACAGTAAATTAAAACAACAGACCATTTAGCATGCTATTGTTTATTTAATGCTAACTTGCTAATCCTTGCTTTTATGCAGTAATATTATGAGTACTAGTTAGCATGTTTGGAAGAAGTATCATCCATTCAACATTTAAAAATACATACTTGTTCTAAACACCTTAAAAAGATGGTTCTTAAAGGGTTCTTTAGTCAAGAAAGTAGTTCTATATAGAACCATGAACACTCAAAGGACCCTTTGCATGATTTAAGAGTTCTTCAGATTGATGGAGAATCTGTTGTATATGTATTCTACAGAAGTGTTTTAAAAAGGGTTCTATATAACACCAAAAAGGGATTTTTCTGTTGTTACGATGTCAAGCTTGTAAGAATAAAAGAACCTGTTTTGGTGCTATATAGAACCCTTTTCAAAATGCTAATGAATAGAACCATCTACAGCACAGTCTCCATCAATATAAAAAAGTTTTTGATGATGCAAAGAACCCTTTAATCATGCAAAGGGTTCTTTTTAGTTTTACTAAAGAACCTATGAAAAACCGTTTTTTTAAGTATGTGTGTTGTATCTGCTATCCAAGAGTATGCAGACGTCTCATTCTTCAGGACTGCCAGAGGCCCTTCTTAAATCTCAGAACAGAGAACATCTGGACAAAACTGGCGTCTAGGCCTCTCTCTGTGTTTCATTGCTTTATGGTGGAGAGGCGGTTTAAATGAGATGTTTTCCACAGTTGCAGTGTCATTGTCACCCTGCTCCTCTCCCCTAGAGTCTGGGTAATTGTCTGTGGCACAGACCAGGATGATATGTATGGTGGCCCCAAGCAGTGCTTTCTTATCACCGTGTAGCAAAACACATCTGCTGAGAAATGTTGAACTTCTTTATCACAAGCAAGCAATGCGTGATAGATGTTCACTTCAACATGGAACAACTATAATGTTTAAACCAGGATACATTCTGCATGTAATATTCAAACCAAACAAAGTCGGTTTTTATGTCTCTTCGAGGCTGACTCTGTTACTGAGGCGTCCCATAAATCTGTGCATTTCGCAAGTGACCAGGGAGAGAGAGGGGAAGGAAGCCCCTGGCAAGACTAGAGGCTGTGAAATCTAGATTGATCCCTCTCTTACGTAACTGGGAGATCATCCATCCTTCCTCTAGTTCCCCTGAGCAGACAGACCTTTTTTTTTGACGGAGGGTTTAGAGCCAGATAGCAAAGAGTGCTTGGAGTCCTGAGGTTAATGGAAAAAGAGAAAGATGAGTCTCTCATGTTTTCAAGTACAAGAACATGGCAGAGGGACTGTTTGGACTGTTGGAATATACTTAAATAGACCTTTGGGGTTTGGCCCTCTCTTATATTTAAATCCATCTTACATAGTTCTAGCAAAGCAAAAAATAAAGCTGTTTGTATATCGATATTACAATATGAGCATACGCAGTAATAACATTCGCAGTGATAGTAATTTACTCACTCACCTTGTCCCCCATAAGGCACCATGGACAAAAAGTGATTGCATTTGTTTCTTTTAAGTTTCTGTTTAAGTCCATTTTGTTAAATGTTTAGTTTAGTCATAGATAACGTGTTAATAACACATTAACATGATAAGCAATGAACATCACTATTTTTAACACTGTAATTGCATTTTCCTGGTTTGTTCCTTTGAATGCATGCATATCAGTCCAGGCTGAAGCCCAGCTGCTCAGACACTGTATTTTGCTATGAAAAAATCTGTGATTCTAGCTCTCCCATCACGTTATTCATTATTATTTGGTGACATATTTTGGGGAGTGAGCTATATGACGATATATTATCATTATTTTAATAAATCATGCAACATTATACTTCTTTCACCAACTGCACGTATCATAAATAATATTTAAAAATGATTCAATTTTACAGCTGTTTTTTTTGTAAAACATTTATTTTTGCTAAGGTCTAATTAAAAACATTTTTCCTATTTAACTTGTTTGTAAACATCTAAATTACCAAAAAAATGACATTTTGATACTTATTGTATCTCATGAAAATCAAGTATTCTGATGTTTTATTTTTGCCATATCATCCACCAGTAATTATTATGCTACTTTTATTTGAGGAATGCTTAAGCTTTTTTGCTTTTTTAACATACTTTTTCCAAAATATCCATGTCTTCTGTCATATTTCATGTCACTTTGCAATACAGTTTTGTCCATATCATTCAGTCCTATAGTATAAACATGATTAAGCATTGATTGTCTTTTCACTACTTCTAAGCATTTAGATGAGCTCTGTACAGCACTCCTACACTGACCTTACTGTAAAAACAGCTGTTAGCCTGATATTACTTATCATGCTAAACTATGACTGTAATATAAAGCATTTCCTTGCATGCTGATTCTAAGGATTAGACAGCTTTTGAATCCGAGCTACATCAACAGTACAGTCAATGATTAATGTACAGTGTCTGACATTCTCATTTTACATATCTTGGATAGTGAACATCTCAAGTGGACGTTTTTTGGCAGGATGCTTGTGAGCTGAGATACTAATATAAAATTATAAGGTAATATTATGTCTCTGACCCCATTAGTTGGCTACGTTGTACTTTTGTTGAACCTGCTGACCCTAATCCATGGCTTTGGACCCACTGAATACTGTATCAAAGAATGCTGACATCAACAGCTCTCTTTGGTAAACTCAAGGGCGACTGGTTGTACCACAAACAGAATTTTTGAGGACACTTGAGAACGTGGTTCTACAAGCCCTAACCTTAAAGCTGTTGAAATGTTTCAGCACAGCAATGCTAGTACGTCATACAGCAGCCTATATTTTATATATGAAGAGTTGATTAAAGGACTAGATCAGATTAGCCTGTTAGCCTGGCTAATAAGTGGAGGAAAGTAGCACGCAATTACCAAATTGTTGCTAATTGGAAGCTACTGGCCTTTACTTTGTATACAGGTAAACATTTTGAACTATTCTGTTTAGTGCATATCTGCAACATTTACTGCATCCTGCCTAATTTAAATATTATGAGATAACAGTGCTTACAAAGTAGCCCTCTGAATTCCTCTGTTTGGGTTCATGTCATTAAGAATTTCCCTCTTGCTGAGTCGTAACTGCCATGATAGGGCAATAAATGTTATGTTTGGCAACAGCAGAACAGGAATATTACAACCTGCAGTACTTTGAAGAAGGTTACATTGTGACAACACTTAACCAAAATGTAATTTAACTGTCTAATGTACTTAAAAATTGCTAGCTAATTTCTGAATTACTGTCAAATTAAAGTTTAATGGATCATTTTTTGTGGGAAGATAACACATCACATAAATTTCATTTGCTGAGCATTTTTGAATTCTTTTGTCCTCATCCTGGTCAGGTCCCCTGTCAGATCCCTTTTTCCATACCACAATGTAGGAAACGATTCTATAATACTTTCCTAATACCAGATATTTAGCTTTTCTGCGAGTTGACGAGTTGGCACTGACAAAAAACTGAATCAGTGGCACTTTTAAAAAATACTTAGGTAATTAAAAACTGAGTACAGTGATTTTTATTCAACCTTTCACACACTGCAATGCACTAAATCAAATTAAACAGGCCTAATTATGTTCTTTTTGTAATAAAACATGCAGCTGGTCTGAGTTCTTTAAGTACTGACGATATTCACATTATGATCAGAAAAGCATGACAGTGTCATCATGATAACGATTGTCATTTTGCCCACCCTTATGTTTAATCCACTGTTTCCTGGGTGTTCAAATGATGAGTTTTTGTTTATTTTTGCCATTGTATTATTTTGCTATCGAGTATTGTGATACTGTATTTGGTGAATCATATTCCTGTAATTATCATGGCAGTTTTCCTATTAAACATTGTCTGGACTGGTGGAAACAACAAGTGCTTTCTTGTATTGGGCCTAAACCATGTGCTCCCATGGACGCTGACCAACTACTCGGCTGAATTGTGATGATTATCCTCCTTCTCAGTTTTGTGTATAAAACATGTGAAGCAATAGTGGCTACTGTTCAACATAAAAAGCTTTTCAGGGAATTAAATATATATATATATATATATATATATATATATATATATATATATATATATATATATATATATATATATATATATAAATCGATTCTTAGATGCATCGCGATGCAGACATGAACGATTCTGAATCGATTCACAAATGTCAAAAATTGATTTTCTAAATATTTAATTTATAACGTAATGTTGACGGAACGCAAAGGGCGGAACTTGGAAGTGGGTAAGTGCAGCGCCCGGACAGTCTATGGCGGCACATAACAAAAACACAACTGGATAACCAAGAAATCCGACCGGTTCCCTCTGAATTAAATGCCAGGTTAGATCATTAGTCACAACACAAATGTTAAGAAGAGACATTTTGTCCTTTCAACAAAAATCAAACCAGCTTGGGAGCCACAACTTTTAATGTCCAGCATGTCTCAGTATGTGTTAATGTCCTAGTATAGGCTGAACAATATAAATGAAAACGCAGATTTACTCTACTCTGCTTTAAGCTTTAGCTATAGCCGCTTTTCCTCCATCTCTGCCAGAAAACTTTTCCTCAAAAGTTGAATAGTTTCTTGTAAAATGTCTTTCAGCTTTCGGTTGTTTTACGAGGCTGAAGTCGCTTCTCATTCTCCACTTCTTGCTGAACTTTCCGGTTTCACCTTAAATTCTGACTGAGACGCCGAATGTAATTGCGCCACCATTTAAGGTGGAACAGGAAAATTAGAAAGAGAAGTGACTTCATCTTCGCAACTTTTGTGTGTGACAGTCTCTCGTTGCAGATTTAACATACCAGGAAACCAAGTGAGCTGCTTATAAATGCAAATAAGTCCATTCATCTCCCAATGTTCGACACCCCCCCCCATCACGAGACCAAAACTGAAGTCATAAAATCACCAAAGAATATATAATGTGCTGCGTGGTCATCCATTACCACTGGACCTTATTTCACCGTAACAGCGCATTTTATCACAGATGAGTGGCAGCAGCGTCCCAAACCAGAGCAGTGAATGAAAGCCTTCTAGTTCACTTGCCACATCACTTCCATTTGATTTATTAATAAGATATTGGATGTAAATGCACTATGGATCATTACAAATACTTTGTTTTAAAACTACCAAGTCCTCAGACAGTAAGAAAATAGAAATCATGTATAGAAAAAAAAGATGCATCGAGATGCATCGATAATCGTTTTATAATCGCATCGCAGCCCTCTGAATCGCAATCGAAACGTGAGGTGCCTAAAGATCCCAACCCAAATATATATATATATATATACATATATATATATATATTGTAGGCCTATATAGGAAAAGCTGTTTAGGGAAAACTGACTGGTTTTCAGCCCAAATGTGCTTACACTTGTGATATAAGTAGCTATTAGTATTTCATTTTTTGTAATAGTAAATTGAGGTTTTGTAATTTTGTGGGGGTTTTTTTTGCTATGTGCTTTTTTTGCTTTTTTTTTGGCTTAAATGAAAGAAAAAGGGAAAAAACCTTGCTGCACATCCAAGCAGAGGCAGTCATAATTAATTGCCTCTCATATGATTATTGTGATATCCAACAGCTTAATTGAACATCTCATTTTATGTCTGTATCATGAAAGCCTAATATTTGGTGTCATACTGACATAAAAATTGTGGTATCGTGACCACACTGCTCATAACTTCAGCTAGTATAAAAAGGCAAATCAGCCAGGACACACCGTTTATACACTGCTGGCATATGGCCAAATATTCATGGCTCGTGCTCAGTCCCAAGTAGGCTAATAATATACTCCACCATGTCCTGGCGAACAACGTCACAGCCCGCTGCGTTTCTGCAAGCTTACCCCATGTGATCTAAGAACATTGTTGCTGCTGTGTAGATGCCCTTGGGAGTCTGTTGATCGCAAAATATATTTACGCAAATGCATGCTGGTCCGTCCAGCTTGGGTGCGCATAGCCATCTGAAACGGTTCAGCACTGTTAAGCAAGGTTATTGGAGCTATGTGCTTAAATTTAGCAAAGAACTGTTTTGTCTCCATGCAGCATTGTTATCTCTCCCTGTAAAGCACTGACACAGGAAATGAATGGTATCTGGTGAGATAGGCTCTATCAGTAGAGGCCCACTTGTCACTCATACTCATCAACTCACTCTCCTCTCAAAAACAGTGGGGCCAAGAGCAGACACTGTTTGTTCCTGATAATGTGGGCCTCCTCAATGCCCCACCCCTTCCCCCACCCCAGTACACACATACATATCATTACATAATATCCCTGTAAACAAACTGAATCTCATTACATACGTGTAGAAGTCAACATTGTTAAATACACTACAGCATATACATTTTTCAACCTAATCTCTGCATATAAAGTGCATGCTCGATTACCACTGACAGTAATTTTGACTCATTTTCCTGTTCTGAGGAAAGAACAGAAAACCTGTTGACTCACTTACTTTGAAAACTTGCTTACAATAGAAGCTATTGGGCAATTTTTGAAAACATCTATAAATTATATGCTGATATGAAATTATTGGGTTAAAAAAAGCTAAACAGGCTGTTTAAAGCTAAATAAACATGCTCTAGATGTCACTTTTAAATAAATACTGGTTAGGAGGTTAAACATAATTTGTTACAAAACAAATTATAAACCACGTTCAAGAATTTTAATAGAGGAATAAAAATGTGTTTTCCATTATACACCAGCTGTAATTCTTTTGAAAAACTTTTCATATGCAAAATTGTTAGTATGGATATACAGCATTGTGGAATAAAACTCTTCACATATGTAATAAATTAATAATTAAAAATCCTCTGGTTGCTCACTGTGTGTATACCAACCGGCCACTTCATTAAGTACACCTCCTTGTATCTGCGTTCTTTGTCTATTTTATCAGCTGCACTTATCATATAGGTGCACTTTGTAGTTCTACAATTACAGACCATAGTCCATCTGTTGCTGCATACTTTCACCCTCTTAGTGTTCGTGTGTATTGCGCTGATGTGAGTGGATCAGACACAGCAGTGCTGCTGGAGTTTTTAAACACTGTGTCCACTCACTGTCCACTCTATTAGACACTCCTACCTTGTTGGTCCACGTTGTAGATGTAAATATTAGGGCCACCTTGTAGATGTGAAGTCAGACAATAGCTCATCAGTTGCTGCGAAGTTTGTGTTGATCATCCTCTAGTCTTTCATCAGTGGTCACAGGACACTGGTTCACTGGTCATTTTGCATAGTAAAAGTATAAAATATTTGTGTTGTAGATATCCCGACCTCTGGTTCCTGTCACCAGTTTAGTAATATAAGTTGAAAAGTTTCTCTGTAATGGACCATTTCACATCATTCTGAATGATTTTGTTTACATCTCAGGCCCTCTAACATCTATTTACTGAAATCAGCATCCGCACTATGCTTTTTATTACAAATTACTAGATTTTTTGAGTTTTCATATATCCAGTTTGCTCAGTATATGGATGGTTGTTGAATATATTGTCTGTGAAATTAGAATGAAAAACAGTTGTATTTCTGTAAGCTCTTTGAAGCTCTGTGGGAGTAAATCTGACTCATTACAAGTTCATTTAGCGCTGTTGACTGTGCTGTGGACTATATGCTGCACATATGTACTGTCTGATGTGCCTGTTTCCACATTCATGTTCACCACACTCCCACAGTCGTTGGCATATAACAACCGGCATATGACATCACACTGAAATTTCTTAACCAGCCTGCAACCTTGACCATAAAACACAATTATGGGTTATAAATCTCTGTGCATCTACTTGACATGGCTTTTGAATGCCATGTGGAAATGTTCAAAAAGTAGGATGCCAGCCATACTCCTTTCTCCTTCTCATATTTATTTTGTGCATTTTTGGCTCTGCTGTAGCATTCGCATTCTCCAAAAGAGACCTCCTCCACAGAATGCAGCAAAAAGCTACATCCTTATATAAAAGCCCTTGTTTTGTGCTGCAGACTTGAGCTGCCAGCCCACATCAAATGCATATTAGGCAACTATTCTATGGAGTAATTTAATACAGTCCTAATCCTTCATTTCAGTTGGTCAGCACGGTTGGAAGTATACTAGTATACTGTTAGTGCTGTACACTGAGCATTTTTAACTGCATTTCTTGTGTTATCAGTACAGGTATGTCTGCGTGGGACCGTGTACTTTTTTCCAGGAAAGGTTTTCTCCCAGCTGTGATTTGCCTGCTTATTTCTTTGGCACCACAGAGCTGAGGATATTAAATGTTGCAGTGAAAACGTCTTATCAAAGCATGGCCTGTGATTTAATGTGAATTTTGTAGGCTACCTTTTTCCATGGCACTCTGAAAAACAATGAGCCTCAGTTTTGTGCTAAGCCTGTCCAGGAGGCGTTGAGTGGGACTCTTTCAGAGGTGAGGTCAGCGCTACATTTCTTTGCTGAATTGGCAAGGCTGCAAACCTGTGGCCAACACTGAGCTCCTGTCTGCCAGTAGTTATAGTGATAGAGACTGGATGGAGAGAAGCCATTCCAGACAGCTGGTCAGTGCAGGTTGAGAAAGCATTACTTATAATGTGTTTCCATGTAAAGGCCCCTTGGATTGCTGTTTTGTCTTTGGTGTGATTTATGTTTGTAATAATACTGGTTTTATTGTAGGGATGGGCCGATGCAGAATTTCTTGGCTGATACCAATAACTAACGGCTTAAATTTTTATTGCAAGTAATTATATTTTTATTATTTTTTTACATTTTAAATTATGTTTACACTTTACAGTAATAGTCTGATAATGTTCTCCCCATTTATTGGCAAATAATGCATCAGCTATGTATCATGTGCACCTACTTTATTGTCTTTGTGTAAGCTGCCTTTGATTTCACTTTTTCGAATTACAGTCAAATGCAGAAGTTTGGGCGCCCTTGGTCAAATGGCATGTTTTGTTGGTTTTCTAAGTGAAAATAAGTTAAATACATCCTCTACAGAGAACACACTTGCACACGTTTTAATGCACAATCACTGTTTAGTTGCTGAATTGAAAATATTGGGGAAACCAAAAAACATAAAATGTGCAAAATTGTGGCCCATTTTATATTTTATGTTTTATTTTTTCTGATATGTGAAACTCAGCAAATAAATATATAATTTGACCTGGTACAGCTGTATTTCTAGCTTATTGTAAATACGTTCATGAAGATCAAAGGCCTCTTTACCCCCCACCCCTTCCTGTTATTGTACTATAGTGTCTCTACTGACCACTTTGATGTAACGGACAACAAGACAAGCACTTTTCTATAAATACCTTCTTAAGCATTTTTTTCTCTTCCTAAATCCTCTCTGGACTTACAGTAGCCAGTGGACTGAGATCAAAGATCCACAGTAAATCAAAGTGAGAGATCTAATAAAATGGGCTTTAGCATGTGGAACAGAGCATCCATGCTGTGTGGTTTGTGTTTACAGTGTTCACACATGAAGTAATCTACTAGTAAAAAACTCTGCTACGCAGTTGTTTTTCCATTTCTCTAGAGGGGGGCCTCTTGAAATAGTGCAGACATGGTCACAGCTGCATTGCCTGCCAGCCTGGCCAATACCAATAACACTTGATCCCCTCAGACACCCCCCCCAACAAACAGAGACATGTTTTTATACAGTGTCAGGACCAAGTCTCATATGTAATATTTATATAGGTAAGTATCTGTGTGTAATAATATGTCACATATGTTTTAAATAAATGTATGTACTCACAGTAAATGTAATAAAGGACTTACGTATCTGTTTGTAACAAGATATATGTGTTTTGTAGGCCTTAAACCCTAAGTCTAACCCTAGGCCCTAACCCTAAATCTAACCTTAAAGACAACATGAAACATGGTGTTAGCGAGGGACTCTAAGCTAGTCACAGACAGTGACATATCTGGTTCCAGGAGGCCTAGAGTGATTTTTTTCTTACAAAATTGGTCCCACTTACTGGAAATCAAAACATGATTGGATGATTCCACTGTCATTTCCTAGTTATGTTGGTGGTTATGTGACATATTAGGCCTTCTGTTCAGCTCCTGAAGTCCTAACCAGTGGGAAAGCTAGCTAGGCTGTATTTACCTAGCTGTGATGGTAAAATAAATTCTGACTGGAGAATTTCTGTTGGGCCTTTCAAGATTTTAATACTTTCTAACCGAAACATAACAAGCATGATGATTCTATTAAATACAAATACAAACACATGAACTAAAATTAAGACATTTACTTTAATTTCACATAAATCATTAGGCCTTCTATGAAGGCCTAGAAGGCCTTGAGTGAGAGTTTCCCACTGCTGCTTAATGTTATTTTACCCTGCCTGCTGATGCACAATAAGGTAATTAAAAATCAGAAGGCTTTTTAGAGGCAAGCAAAAGTTATTACATTTTGACAGGGAAACGGTTGTCTTTTAAAAGACATGATATGGTGAATTGTGTCTAATTTGACCAGGGACATGAACTAACACAGTCAAAATGTCAGTTTTAATTTCAAGTTGACTTTAATTTCAGCAACCTGAAAGAAATAGTTCTGTTCTTTTAGTTTTAAAAAATGACACTTAGATTTTAAAAATATTGTGACATATTTGTTGGATCTGTTTTTTCTTGGTTTTCCTACAGTAAGAACATTTTTGTCCTAAAAATGTATGAAAACAAACACACACACAAATACACACATAACCTTCTTGAACCTTCTAGTTCTGACCGTCTCCCACTGCCTTGGTTACATAAACAGGGTGTTCTCACTCTTCAGTCTCCTTTAGGGTGGCTGTGTGTGCCTGTCTGTCTGTCAACAAGATGCCAACTCATTAGACACAGCCATTTGCTGCTAGCTCTGAAGTCCAGATATGCTGCTTTACTGCTGGTCTGTGGCTTATTTTCTGGACCCCTAACAGCGTCTATGTTCTCAAACGTCCCTGTTTACACTCATGAAATCAGTCTTAATGAGCTGAACAGCAGGTTCTCTGTTTTAAAAGTGGACAGTGAGAAATGTGAGGCTTTTTTTGTGCAGTCCATGAGCTAATATATTTGAAGGTGAAGCAGGCTCATCAGTCTTGATGCCTTGCACATTTGAGAAAGGGCCATTGAAGTTAAGGGTGTCTGGCAGGGGTGTTGATAGACCCCAGTGATGTAATATAGTGAGACATGACCAAGTGTGGGTGAGAAAAGGTTTGGAAACATAAATAAATAAAAAGTCCTGAATGTGCCTTGATCTATGAAGTCTTTCTACCTGTGCCCTTTTCCACGTTTACTGGTGCATTTTGGATTCTGATTGAATTCTCCTGCTCAGTGCAAAGCGCACAACAGTTGAGGCATTTTTGGAAAAGTATTCATAGTAACTGGTCCAAGCAAGGAAAATTTATAAGTCTATGTTTTCTCTTTTATTGGGAATAAAGTTGCAAAATAAAGGTTTTGTAGTTAGTTTGAGGGGTTTGTAGTAGGGAGATCTTTATTCATGGTAGTACAGATGTACATTATAATGGCTATTACTGAAACAAGTTGCTTTGCCTACCTGCTACTGTCATGGCTTGTGTCATATCTTTGCCAAAACCACTGAGTGTCGGCACTGTTGTTATAATAACAATAGTAGTGTCAAAGTTAATGCGTTAACAATGTGTTAACACAATTAATTCTTAGTGACGCTCATTTTTTTTACAGCTGTTAACGTATTTTCCTAATTTGACCCTTTGAACCAGCATGAAAGCCCAGCGACTTTTGTTCAGATACTGCTTTTAAAGAATTACGAAGTTCCATTCAGGGTTTTCTTGATAAATTTATGTCCAGCTACCAAAGTGGTGAATTTGTTTAGCACCAAAGTTTATCAAGCCTTAAGTTAGCAAAACACATTCCTGATGGTGGGGGTATCAGTAACATCAGGCACTGGGTGACATCTTTGACGGGAGATGGACAGTGCTCGTGAGAGAACTTTGGATAAAACCTACAAAAGCAATAGCAAGATAAGAACTTGTTGTTTTTACTGTTGTTAGAATCAAATTTGAGCATACAAGAGGAATGTGATTAATTATGATTAACCACACAAAATGATATGATTACAATAAAACACACAATGATGCGATACTATAAAACAAAGAGTGAAAGAGACCCAATATACTAGACATGTTCCTGCTTGGAAAATGTACGTTCCTAATATCCCTTGGCACACTCTTCCAGAATTTAGGGGCTATTTAAGAAATGTTGGCGTGGTTCTCCAGACTACAAGGAACACTCAGGATTCAGGAAAATCAGGGTATTAAAATTTAAATGATCATAGCCAGGAACCCAAAACTCAACTAATCCATTTCTTCTAAGAGTACAACAGAGCAGAGAGAAACGTCAGTGTTTCCAGTCCCTGCCAGCATATTCTGGGTTGTGTTGGAGTGCTATGTGTGCCAGGCTCTGGGGTTTGGCAGCACTTTAATTCCACTCTGACAGTCCACTACACATTCTAGACTCTAACACTTCTTAAACACCCTTTTCTTTTTCCAGGCCATTAGAAACAAGCAAGCAGTAGCTATTAGTGTAATTGAATTTGCTCTGAGCTAATGTTTTTTTTTTTTTTTGAGAATTTGTTTATAAGTACATGGTGTACAGTGTTGTGAAACATAGTCTATCAGTTGCTGTAAACTAATGTAATCATATGCTGAGCAGTGTTGGACTATGATGAAACTAATTCACAGCCAAAAGCCACAAATTATCCCCACTTTCTGAATATCAGTAGATCTGTGTTTCTTCAAATTTGCTAATTTATTGCACAGTTCTCTTCATGCTTGTTTGTGGTGAAATCAAATTTGGCTTGTTAAGCCCTTGGATATTGTAAGTGTCTTTACATAAGACCCATAGTAAAAGCCGAGAACAGTGTTATAGCTCTGTAATTAGATGGTGTGCAGCACAAAAATGCCCTCTAGTCCAAAGCCCCGGTGTCATCAGCCTTAAACCACTCCACAGGACGGAACAGAACAGGATGGGTCAGAGGACGGGTCAGAACCTATATAGTAAAAGCTCTTTCCCAAAAAGTGTGTGTAACAGTTGTGAACAGTATAAACTCCTGTAGGTACTCCATATACATCTTCCTTTGAGCGTGGCCCATTTCTTTGCCAGGTCATCATTTACTTCCATTTGCTTACTTAAAGAAAATACAAGTAGAGCTTAACACGTTATTAAAAGACAAAATTAAACAAAAGTTTATAAACTTTCGGCTCAGGCAAAGTTGTTCTTAAGAAGTCATTTTAGGACATTCAGTACCAGTTCAAAGTTTGAACAGACCTGCTCATAGAAGAGTTTTTCTGTTTTGGCTCAAAGGCATTAATGAGGACAGGCATTACACTACAGTCTTAAAATAGATGGTGTTTCAGGGGTCTTTAGTAAAGAAAATAATTCTATGTAGAACCATGAACGCTCAAAGAACCTTTTGCATGACTAAAGGGTTCTCCAGACTGACGGAGAATGTGCTGCAGATGGTTTTATATAAAACCTTTTTGAAAGTGGTTAGATATAGCAAAAGGGTTCTTCTATTGTTACAGTGTCAAGCTTGTAACAGTAGAAGAACCCTTATGGGTGATATATAGAGCCCTTGTCAAAAAGGTTCCATATAGAATCGTCTACAGCACATTCATGCACATTTTCCATCATTCTGAAGAACGCTTTAGTCATGCGAAGGGTTCTTTAAGCATTCATCGTTCTATATAGAAACATTATCTTTACTAAAGAACCCTCGAAGTACCATTTTTTTTAGATACTTAATGTTCGACCCTGTCTGAACACTCCTGTAAGTGTCTTTGTGCCATTTGCTTTCCCTCTCAGACGCGGAGGCTGACCAAGGCAGAGCGGCAACGCTTCAGTGAGGAGGTGGAGATGCTGAAGGGGCTGCAGCACCCCAACATTGTCCGCTTCTATGACTCCTGGAAGTCAACTGTCAAAGGCCACAAATGTATTATCCTCGTCACTGAGCTCATGACGTCAGGAACCCTCAAGACGTAAGTTTGGCAAAGGAAAATACAGAGATCAGAGAAATTGCTCCAGAATTGCTTGCAGATGGCTCAGCAGTTTACACATGTAAGCAACCCATGCATGCTTGACTGCTGCCCTATTGTACAAAGAGAAAAAAATAAATAACGTCCCTTTATTTTAAACATTCACTGTCATTCTAAGATCCTTAAGCAAGGTCATTAAGATGGTCTAAGTTATTGAGTTGAAGTGAGCACAATAAAGTGAGCTAATCTTTATTGTTATATTATGGATTAATAATAATAAAATGTATTTACTTTGGTAAAGGTAACCCCTCACCCACCACCCTGAAAAGCAAGAGTAAATGAGTTGAATTTCCATTATGAAAGACAGACTTTAACCAGCAATTCATGTCTTGGGGCCTCAGATACTTAAAAAGATTTAAAGAGATGAAGCTGAAGCTTCTCCAACGCTGGAGTCACCAGATCCTGAAAGGCCTTCACTTCCTGCACACACGAACCCCACCAATCATCCACCGAGACCTCAAGTGTGACAACATCTTCATAACAGGCCCCACTGGCTCGGTCAAGATTGGCGATTTGGGTCTGGCTACGCTCAAGAGTGCCTCTTTTGCCAAAAGTGTCATAGGTGAGTTAATATAATGACCTTGGTGTTCTTAAGAGCCCATTCAAGGTCTCTAAAACAGGATTTTCACCTTTTTTTAGGGTTTGTTTTTCTGATCCACACTGTGACTCATCCTCTCAAATGGATTAGCTAAGAAAATGCTAACAAATGAAAATGAGTAAGGGCTAGTTAGCATTATGTAAATGTAAATAAATGTAAGTTCATGTTGTCATTTTTGCATGAAGCTTCTAGTTCAGTTTGGTCCAGCGGCAAAAACTAGAAATACTCACTTTTGGCACATTAATCAGTAATGGACCCATTGCTCTCTGTACCCTGTTACCTTGGCAGAGAACTGACCTTCACAGTCAGTACTGTAAACATGCCTTGCACTGCTACCACTACCTGCTGGTGTATACGTTTGTTTATTTATTTATTCTTGTCATATTTATGCCGCCACAGTGCTTGACAGAGATTAGCCTCAAAGACGTCAGCACCTACTGTGTATTTGTTGTCCTCTTAATAAATCTTTCTCGAAAATCGTAATTGTTGGCTGTGCGAGGCTCAAAAAGGATCTGTTTGAGCTGGTATCAGCCAAAGGATTTAGGGCACTCTATACAGACAGGAATTAGTCATGCCCATCATATTAATGCAAGCAAGACTGTCCTAAATGGAAATTGGAGTGCAGTATAATGTTTTTTGAAATCCACTGTTTGTTTCCAAGAGACTAGCCATGACATGTTTTGTGCATTCCAGGATGATTTCAGTCAAATTTCTTAATATCCTTGTTTAGTACGAAAACATCTTGTGTTCTTCCAGGTCCAATACTAGGCCTTTTATGTTTTAAGCCCTCTTGCTGTATTCTGTGTTCTCACAGGCACCCCTGAATTCATGGCTCCAGAGATGTATGAGGAAAAGTATGACGAGGCAGTGGACGTATATGCCTTTGGGATGTGCATCCTGGAGATGACAACATCTGAATACCCCTATTCTGAGTGCCAAAATGCAGCCCAAATCTACCGGAAAGTCACAAGCGTAAGTGAAGTCTTTCTGCCCCTTTTAATTCTTTGATGCAACAGGGATGAAAGTGCTAATGTACAATCCCATCCAAAAAAGGCCAAGCCCCAAATGGCAAAACATTAAGCTTTTAATGGTCTTAAGAACAAATCATTAAACAAATAGATAAAGTAATTTAGTATGGGATAACTTTTCTTTTTGATTTCTTTAAATGTTAAAAGTCTTGTGGGTAAACTTTCAGACACCAAGAGTCAGTATTGGTCAACTCAGCATTGATGGCTTCGAACATTTGGAAATAATGCCCAGCTAGCGTTTAATGTAAGACCAAATATTCTCCATAGGGTTTAAATCTGGACTCTCACCAGGCCAAAACCATCAGTAAAAACATTTTTGGACTTGGCCCAAAGTTTCCTGCCGTTCCACAATTAGCATGTCAGATTATACAGGGAGATTCACTCAAAAGAGGCCCCGAATATTCTGTTGCAAGGATAGGATGAAGCAATCTGAACCAAAAAAATACGCTACATACCTTGACATATGTGTAATCTATTGCATTACATGCGATGCAGGAAGTGATCTCCGTTTTCTGCCAGACACATGAAGGGGTTTGGGGGTATGCACCTGGAAGTTGCAAACGGAGGTTAAACGTCGCGACGGCTGTCCGGCGCCTACCTCATCGCTCCGACGCAGGGGCATCCCGGCTTGTTCATATACTGAGGAGCACATTGCACATTGTTTCGTCCAGATTGCTTCGTCCTAGCAAGAGTTATTACAGAATATTTGGGGCCTCTTTCGAGTGAATCTCCCTGTGTAACAATAACAATGAAGGTAGTACATTGCATTCATAATGCATGTGGTATTATTATCCTGTTGTCTCTGTTCTTTTCACTATTTTTCTCTTTCTTCTATATTTGCCATATCTTTGTCTTTTGTCTTTTTAACGATCTGTTGCACATGCGGTCAATCCCTGACACAGCTCTCAATGGGACATTGTGTGTATCTGGTTATCCACGTGAAACCACCCACAGTCTCTTCTTTTACTTATCTATGCAGACTACTCTAAACTCAGTGGCTGTCTGCACTGTAATAGTCTCCTCAGAGGTTTCATGAGCCCACTAATGGCTGTCTGAAGCCTATATGAATGTCACAGTGACATTTCTCCACGGCAGAAGGGACAATTAACACGTCTCTCCAGAGCTATAATTCCATTTCAAAAAACAGAGATGCCCTGCTTCATCCACAGCAGTAATCATCCTCGATCTCAGCTCTGCATTCCCACAGGATTGAAAATTGCAGGACTACAACGTGTTATTAATTACGTTGTGAGATCCATAAGTGCGACGCCAGCTTGCCACAGTCTGTTGCAAGTGTCTGATTCAGTTTCTGTTGATCTCACAAATTTAACCTCTTCCCCAGAGACCTCAGTATGCCCAGCTTTCCCCCCATTTCTGAACCTATTGAATCAGTGTTTTGATGTAAATCATATGCAGCCTTAAACCACAGACACAAACAGCAACAACACTGGCTGTATTGTTGAGTACAAGAGTATATTATTTTAAGTGAAAAACTGCCTGAAGTCTCCCTTTTCCATTCTTGAACACACTTAGTTTATTATCCTTACTGTATAGCCATTTACAATATCTAATGGTTGCCAGAGGTTATAGAAAATTACACAGAAGCCACAACAACTAAATATAATGTCAAGTTTCTCAGTGTTTAGTTTGCCCGCACCCTTTGCCATTACAGCTTCCATTTTTTTCAGGAGGCTTGCTTTTGAGTTGCAGGGGTATTTTTCCTCTAAAGTTCAGTCTTAGAAGTTGGTTGCATTTCTGCTTCTCATGATTCAAGTAATCCCAAACACACTCAGTGATGTTGAGGTCTGGAATCTAGGGTGGTCAGTCCATTGTTCTGAGAACAACAGCAGCTTCTGTCTTTTTTTTATTTATTTTCCTTTTCAGTAAGAGCTTCTTGATCACTACACATCCTTTCCAGAGGTGTTTCTGTCCATCCTTACACAGTGACATAGCACTGAGGACAACTCAGTGCTATTTTACAGTGTAAGGATGGACAGAAACACCTCTGGATTTTTTCTGAATCTGAAGTAAGAGTGGGCCTTAATTTATTTACATATAGGCTGTTTTGCCTGGAAATTAAACAAATTAAGGGTGGTCTCTGATTTGTTGATTTGTTGGCCACCTTTTACCCTGTTCTTCAGTGGTCACGACCCCCATGGACCACCACAGAGCAAGTATTATTTGGATGGTGGATCATTCTCAGCACTGCAGTAACACTGACATGGTGGTGTGCGTTAGTGCGTGTTATGCTGGTACGAGTGGATCAGACACAGCAGTGCTGCTGGAGTTTTTAAACACTGTGTCCACTCACTGTCCACTCTATTAGACACTCCTACCTTGTCAGTCCATCTTGTAGATGTAAAGTCAGAGACGATAGCTCATCTGCTGCTGCACGGTTTACAATTGTCTGGAATCACTTGTTGTATTATCTGTATCATTTTATATGTAAAAGTGTCTTGTACATTGTGGATTTGAATATCTTTACACACCGAATAGTACTTTTTTCTCAAGTTATTGGCCTTGATACTTAATCACTTTAAAACAAGGCATTCTGGATCATTATTTATTAAGAAAAGTGTCATTCCTGATGTTATACAGGTTTCTCAGTCATTTTAAAATCATGTGTTCCCTATTGTGCAGCTCTGATCATTCTTCTAGATTCCTACTAATCATTTGAAACCTCTGATGTTATACGATGCTAACATTAGAATCATTTAAACATTTATCTGCAACAAAATTGGTTTTATGTTGACACCAAACTGTATATACATTGATTCCAAACTTTTGCATGGTAGTATATATACAACCCTGTTTACCCATGATTTTTTAAAATTGAAACCTTTATAATATAATAATATAATGAAATTCCAAAGTAACAAACATAATTATTATGCCTTTCACAATTCAGCCAGATTATTAAATGATGAAATTTATTTCAGACAAAGGGTTTTTTTTCTCTATGTAGAAGGGTTATCAAAGAATTAGCATAATGTGCTAACTCATAACACCTGTTTTCACTGATTATTAGCCATGCTAGCATTGTTTAGCTAATTATTAGTTGAATGTGTTTATTTAAGAGTGAAGAGCTTGCAGTTTATCAGCTGTGTCCATATTTCCCTCTTCCTTCAAGGACTGAAGCAGTTTGTATGATCCAGCATTGATGTCCTCACAGCGCTTGTATCTTTATCAGCATGTCCTTGAGTCATGCTTTGTTCCTGTTCTGGGTCATATATTTATATTATGACCAGAACAGGCCTTATCTGATTCTTTTGATAGTGAAAGGGGAAGAAGGAAAGACTTGATTGTGTGTTGATGCATTTGATTTTTCTCTTTAATGGTATAAACATTGAGAGACTTTTATTGTATTATTGTCCTGTGCTGTACATTGTACAGGATGATGGTGTTTGAGCCTCAGGATTGAATGCAAGGACAGTGCGCTTGTTTGTATTTTTGTTTTTGATGTTGTTGTTGGTCTAAATGAGGAAAATAGACTCAAATAGTAACTAGTGATATGTGATGTGAAAATTTATGAGACCACCTTCATTTTTAAACAGTTAGGTTATTAGTGTATGAACATATACACTAATGTATGAACACCAAGACTACATAATGTGCTACAGCTTGTATCACAACATATATCACAATCTACTCCTTAGTGTTTAAGGAATCTTGGATGTCCAGGCAAAAAAACACAATTAGCTTTAATTGTTTTTTTAATGGAAACTGAACTTTGGCTTTCAAAATTTTTAAATATGCTAATGAACAAAGGCCTGGACTTAGTACAGTGTAATATGATATCAGCAACAATTGACCAGAAACCTGATGACAGTAATCACCACGTTGACAAAGACAACAGCGCTGTCCTGATGGTTCTGACAAGTTGTAAAAGAAATGCAAATATAATCATTGTATGCAAAAGTTTGGTCAAATGACATGTTTTGCTGATTTTCCAAGTGAAAATAAGTTAACACATCCTCTACAGAGAACACACTTCTGCACATTTTAATCCACAATTACTGTTTATTTGCGTAAGTTAACATATTGGAAAAAAATAAAATATAAAATGCTGTCTGTGCGAAATATATAGCACATTGTTTTGCTTTTTTCCATTATGTACTTAGCAAGAATGTGCATAGTAAGTAAGTAGAGATTGTGCACTAAAATGTGCATAAAATGTTTAGATTTTTTTAGGATGTGTTAACTTATTTTTATCAAAACATGTCATTCTACCAGGAGTGTTCAAACTGGTGCATACAACTGTACTTCATGGTTTCCCACTGGCATATATAACTGAATTCTATAGCGACTCCGCTACAATGATAGAATGTCAACAAAAAAATACCAAGATATGGTGATAATTGAGCCCTACTCAGTGTTTTGCTGTGTGTCCTGAGCATTTTGCCCAGTCACAGTTCCAAATTAACCCCTTAAAATCCAGGCCTATTACATACTAAGGTTTATTATTCAGTAACTACAGGCACTTCAGTGCAAACTGAGCTAATAGTAAAAAACCTAGGGCCCACTGGGGGGGCCTGGCCATTAAGGGGTTATTTGTGTTGATGAATCATGGTATTTGTGTAACACAACTAAAGTAAACCATTACGGTCAAAAATGATGCATGCCAATCTTTCACCGTCATGTTGCATGGTTGAGTCATTAGTGTTTTTTAATATGTTGTAAGGCGTGTCACAGTATCTAGCAATGTCATGTTGTTGTTGTAGCACAGCTTTGCGGTCAGTGGGGCGTGGAAGGGGTCAGATATAGGCAAGGTCACTGGAGGAAAGTGCGACATGATGGAAATGGATCAGCAGCCTGTGCATCAGCTGAGGGGGGAATGCTGCTCGGCCAGCCTCATACACTCGTGCATCACTGGCTGAGCTCTTTGAGCTCCTCTGTGCCGGGGTGTGTGACTGGATGACATGACATTTGTAGCCTTATAGTGGAGAAATTCTCCATTCAGTGCTTGGGCTTAAAGCAATTGTCCTACCAAATCTACACAATTCCTCCCTTACCACAAATGTAGCCAATACCCCAAGACATGTTTGGTGTATAAAGTCTGCTACCTTAGTTTCGAACTGCTAAAAGGAAATGGAAACTACCCCAATTAGTATTGTACTTCATGCCCTGCATTTTCTCTGTGCTGTTATAACATGCATGAAAAAACAGAGGTTGACATGTTTACCCTCTCCTTAAGTGTCCTGAAAAGTTAGGTTAACTGTGTTTTGTTTTTTTAAAAAAGAGGACACGGGGGCAGGAGGGCAACATAGGACAGACTGTTGAAAGCAAATAGCAACATGTAAATATAAGCCAAATCCCAGACATGTAAGGCAGTTTAGACATATTATGTCCCAAAAAGAGCACATGGCATAGAAAAAGGGGATATATTGTCACCCTACATGATAAGTTGTAAAGTAATGAAAATACTGAATTCCAGAACAACTCTTCTATAATGTTGGAACATACTTTTTTTTTAATATGTAATGTGTATGAGTAGTCTGGCACCTTGTGGCAGCCAGGTATTGTTTGTAGGTGTCCAGTACCTGGTTTGGCTAATCATTGTATCATTACGTTAAATCAGGTGGGCTGGATTTGCTGTAGCGCAGGTGCATTAATGTTTGTTTGATTTAATGTTGCACAGTGTTTGTGCAAACAGAAACATTGGGAGTGTGAGGTTGAATTTCAGCAAGTGAAGTGTTTATACATTTCATAATTTTCATAATCATTGCATAATTCAATGGTTGAGATGTAAACAAAGCCTTTCAGAGTGGTTTGATGTGATGGTTCATTGTACACTTACTGACTTGCATTTCTTTACAGAGGTGGTGATAGGAACCAGGAGCCACGATGTCTAAAACACAAATATACAATAAAAATATATTTTATCTACTGTTCAAACCTATCAATGGACATACACGTCTTTTGAGTTTCTAAATGTTATGTTCATAGTGGTAAAATAGTGATAAAGCTATAAAAAAAAGCTTTTTTGGGGACTATTTTGCCTTACAGTGCCCTGCGTGTACCTCTCTGGATTTTAAAAAATAAACTTGGCCAAAACCTTATCTTAGAACCATCAGATAATGATGTCTCAGGCATCAGTGTATTCATACCTAATTGATTTAATAACAGTGAGGAAGTACTTAGAGTCATCAAACTCTACAGATGTTTGGTTTTGTCACCACCTTTGTGAACAATTTTGACTCAGTATTTATCTTTAGAACAGAGCATTTCACATCAATCTCTGAACTTTTACATCATAACCATTGGTGAAATTCCCCTTCAACAGCGCACCCTAAAATTTATATATATATATATATATATATATATGTTTTTTACTGGGTGCACATTAAAGGGTGAACAGACGTCAGCATCTCAGAGCTAATCAGAGGCTTCTGGGCATGGAGAGAATGTCCTGACAGACCAAATGATCACCTTTGTGTTTTTGGACAGAGTGTGAGTACAGTCAAAGGGACAGAGCCGTTATGGGGAGGAACAGAACAGATCAGCTTACTGAAACGTTGCGTTCTTTTTCAGTTTCACTGTAACAGGTTTGGATCGTTTACGTATTTTCAGGCTGGCACATTTTCTGTCTTGGCTCTGAGCAAAGTGTTCCACTACAAATGCCATGAACAGGTGAGAGGACATTTAAACCTCTGTCACCATTAAATCAAGGATATTCAGTTCACAGCTCTACAGTCTCTTTAGCTAGTTGCGAGGTGTAATGATGCTCAGATGAACACACAGTTGTATTTCTTGGGCTAGTTTTGACTATCTAGGCTTTACATCATTCTTTTTCCATATCTTCTTTCAAAGGCATCAAAATTATGCTGTAATTCTGCATTCTGACGATGCTGTAACCTTGAGTTACCACTTTGATGTAACTTTGTAATTGAAACTGAGGTGATATGTTTAGTCAAAGGGTTGGTTCAAGTCAACCTGGAAGTGTTTGACTGATAAAATGCACCTCAAGTGCCTCTTGTGTTACCCTCTTATCATTTGAGAACAGAGTTTCTACCCAGTCTCATTTCAGTCATTGCTTATAGTTGGAACAACTCAGTGAGGTTCTCAATTGTAGTCCTCAGGGACCCCCAGCCAGACCACATTCCTGTTCTAGTTCCATTTTCACACCTGCGCTGCAGCACAAGCCTCTGCACTGGCAGCACTGTCAACTGAACCACTGTTGAATCTCTTACTGTTAACTTGAGCTGAATATTGTTATAATTTTTTTAGGTTTAAAGAAAATATGCAGGAATATTTTTCTATGCATTGTTTATTGTCCGTTGCAAATTCTTTAAGAAGTACATCTTGATCTTCTCAGCAGTGTGTTTGGGGTCGTTATCTTGCTGTAAAGCGTCTTCTCAATCTAACAGTTTCTGAAGATTAATGCATGATGCTGTATTAAAACGTGTTTGTACTTCATTCATGATGCCTTCAGTCAAAAACAAATCACCAACTCCAAATGTTGTTACACACTGACCCTGACTGATGGTTGTAGACGTTGTTCATAGATCCTTTCATTGCTTTTGTGGTGTACATACTGCCTTTTCTTACTTCCAGAGGTCCCAGATTTGGATTTATCAGCCCATAAACCCTTACTTTACCTGTCAGAGGTCCAGTTTCAGTGTTCTAGTGTAAATTTTCCTCTTTTTTGTCTATTTTTTTTTTTAGTAACGGCAAAAGTGGAGCTTGATTTTCTCCTCTCTCTCAAAGGTGAAAGCTGTAAGTATTGTTTATCTGATGGTGATAGTTTTGGTGGTCTTACACCATGGTTAGGAGTCACATTAAGTACTGATCATTTTGATGTCACTTGGTTTGCTTATAAATTTACTTCCAGTTTATTGTTTCCACTTTTTGAAATACTACAGTATTTTATTTTAAATGAATTAGAGAAATAATATTGAAACAATATTGTATGTACAGCCTAGCATATTTTAGTAATTGACATTGAAAGGGTTCCGTCAGTACCAAATGTAGATTGAATTGAAGTGTAATTCAATGTAACTTTGTACTTATTTATGTAATTATGCAGTGACATTTAATTTATATTGCAAAATGCTAAAAATGGCTTCAAACTTCTAAGAGTAAATATCTTTAGACTCAAAAATTCAGTGCTGGCAGATTTTTAATGTTAAATTTTGCCACTTACACTGGATTAAAAACTATGTGATAAAGTTGCATAGAAATTGCAGTGATTTTTTTTAGCGAAGGAGTGCCAGGCTCTTGTTTCCTCAACTATCGTAAACAACATGACAATTAGACTAATTACAACAAACAAATTTCATCCGAGCACAGAGTCCCAGATTAGCCTGTCTCACACAATTAAATCATGCCGTAAAGCAGGTCTCAGCTAAAGCGAATTAGAAATGATCTGCTCAACACTCCCTGAAGTAAAGGCAGTTTTACTAATTAAGCGGTTGTGCAATTAGCTTTACAGAGGCGATGGTCTAGGTCCTGTATTGCCATGGGTACGGTGCAGCTTTATTCTCTAAGGGTTATGGGGGCGTAGGGAACAAATATTCTGGAGCGTGTGTGTGTATGCGCTGTGGGGGCGAAGTATTGTGTAACACCTCGGCTCATTGGTGGTGTTATAATTACTGAGGGGCCGGTGCTGTGTTGAAAACTAGCCCACTTCCCATAGCCCATCTGCCCACTCACAAACAGATGAAATGTTAATGAATTGTGTCAACCGGTCATGAAATATGGATGGAGTTTCAGGGGTGGGAACTGTGCGGCCTTGAATGGCTGTGTGTGCAAGTGTGGTACAGAAACAAGAATGATGCCCTGTATTTGTGCATGTTTGGCTGTGGTACATCTGAAGAATTTATCGTTTGTTGTTTGTTATCATGATATTGGACTTTGCAGTATTGGTGTTGCAGAAGGGTGCAATATGCAGCTGAGCTCTCTAATAAAAAAACAGAATAGAACATGGGTGTCCAGTAATATCCACAAAAGGGCCAGTGAAGCTGCAGGTTTTCATTCTAAACAAGCAGGAACATACCTGATTCCACTTACCACACCAGTCCTTTGCCATAAATGAACCACTTTTGTTTTCCTGAAAGGTTCTATACCAGTTTAAGGGTTCTTCATTGAACCTTTTCATTTGGCTTATGTGCTTATCCAGAGCGACTTACAGCATAATCATGTGGAAGATGTAAGCAGCATTAAGAGTCTTGTTTAAGAACTAGTGTTGCATACCCAACCAGTCCGAGTCTCTTGTAAGGAGAGCAGCGGTATTACACACTACCCTGCACCAGCCTTGGTCTTTACATTATGTGGAGGTTCCTTAAACCTTAAAAAACGTTCTTCACACTTACACGTCTCATTTACAAAAATGGTTCCCCAAAGAACCATGAAATGTTCCACAAGTGTTCCTGTTCATCCTTCCATTTTGAGAAGACTTCACTGTCTAGTATAAAAGGATGTGTAGCTGTTAATAAGGTGTTACTGAGAAAAGGAAATAGACAAATAAGACAGATTCCAAAACAAACTAAGAAGCTGTTGGTGTGCTCAGAACTGTGGACCAGCGACCCAGATTCTCGATTTAAACTCATCATCGAATGTGTTTGGGATCACATGGTTTGTGAGAAAGAGAAAATGCAACCAACTTCTAAGACTGAACTTGGGAGACATGGAAAAATATCCCTGCAGATTTCTTTGAAAACCCGAAAGCAAGTCTTCCAAAAAGACTGGAAGCTGTGGTAAATGCAAAGGCTGGACACAGCAAATACTGAATATTTTGAAATTAGTTCTATGTCATTTTCAGATAAATATAGATTTTCTATATTTTTCCTGATACTGAAATTGCTATTTTGACTGGAAATTCAAGGAAGGGTGATCTCTGACTTTTGCATTGAACTGAATACTGCAAATACAAGTGTACAGCAATCTCAATATATAATTGCATTCACAATACTAGTTTTTGTCTCTTTCATGCAGCAGCAGTGTGTGTTTGTGTGTATGTGAGAGAGATAGAGAGAAAGCAAGAAGGTTTGTCTGGTGCATATGGCCAGTGGTGTGGTGAGATAGAGATAGGGATAGTGAGAGTAAGAGTGATAGAGAAATCGATATAATTTAGCATAATTAAATCTGTTCCTGCCAGGCTCAGTGGAGCTTATGACGTCACATGCTGATGACTACCATATGGCTTAGTTCTTTCCACATGTTAAGAACACACACACACACACACACACACACACCCTTTTGCTTGTCATTGTTGCTCACTTTGTCAAACTTCCCCTCTGGTTCATTCAATAAGCTTTTCTCTGCTCTCATTCACACAAATGGGCTTTGTTTCATAAACCCCCATATGGACACCACTCCAGCCATCATTATTCTACAGTCCTGTCCACATCAATTTTCTGCTCTACTTATGACAGCCATGGGACACCAAAGCCATTTTTATCATGGCAAGACATCAGGCATCATTGTTGCTTCTTTGTAGGGACATATCATCGTACTGTACTTCAGTATTAGGCTTTTACACTATTACACTTTTTCTTCATGTTTTTCATGACTCATTTTTGAGAAATCGATTTAACTCTTAGCATTCTACAGTTATTGTTGTTGTCATACAAGCCTATTTAAATGTGATTGCATCATAAATGCTATAGGTACATAATGAATTCTATTTGTATTCCATTTATATTCTTTATCGACAATTTATGACTCTCCTCTTGTTTCCAATGTCAAGAAATGATAAAAACATGGTAAAATATTAAGAATAATTGTTTTATTCTACAGAACAACACTTGACACACAACAAAAACTTTTCATCAAATGAAAAATTGTAATGAAATATCTTCACCTTTGCTTACAAATACGAATGTGGTATTGATTAAAAAACGTTTTTTATGATTTGCACTTTTCATAGAATTTCTCTGCTTGTTTCAATGCGCTAATCAAAATAATAATTCCTCAATAATATCTAGTACCTTCTAGCTTGTTGACATCATAACTAAAATGCATTCAACATATCATATGTGCATAGACTTTCATCTTAAGATCATGTTTCAACTTTTAATCTTTTAGATTTTACTCATGCAAGCCTAATGCTATAGTGCAATAGTTCTATATAGTGCTCCTGATTTTCCAATTTAGGGTATAGTGATTATTGACCATTTTATTGCCTACAGGAATGTTCTATATAGGGCTCCTGATTTTCCAATGTAGAGAATATTCAGCACAGCAGTTGATTTGTTCTTACTTATTTGATTCATATATCTGGGAGTAATTTCTTACCACGTTTTAAAGATGCTAATGCCATTAGTTGGTGTGTTTTACAGCGTACCTCTGCTCTCCATTCACGATGCTTGGTTACACTTTTTTTCCAAACTGACTACATACCATTATTTGCAAGAGTGTACGGCACACAGCTGTAATTTCACAGCTGCTTTCACTTTATCACATCTAGCATCCTGGGCTTTTTTGTTCATTAGCTGTGAAAGCTGTTTTTCAGATCTCACAGTTCATTCATTTCAGTTGCACACACACACAGCCTCTGCGTAATTCTGCCATGTGAAGGCCCATCTGGGCGACTGAAGCAAATTAACTCAGGCACAGAGGAACATTGACCCAGCCTTTTTCCACTAATTGAAAGCCTTTCAGTTTGTGTTTGTGGTGTTGTTTTGATACTTATGACTGATCTTGCCAATATAAATGGAAAGTAAAGAGGTTTTTACATGAGAGAAGTATTTGATGCAAGTCAGCTGTTTTATTTTCTCACTGTCATGGATCAGCGGTGGGTACAGAGTGGACAATTAGAGGTTTATTTGGTCGGCATGTTCTCTGTTGGATGCTTGTTTATCTGGTGAGTTGAGGACATTTTTTATTATTGGCCTAGAGTTTGTGTTTTGCTTAATTCAATGTTTGTTTCTTGTAACGTTTTTATATTTTTTTATATTTTTTATTTTTATTGCATATTTGCACCCTTACGAATGATCTTATTTAAAGGAATTTTCCCTTGTATATGTAGCTAATCAGCCAAGACATGTTTGGTGTCTGATGTTTTCTTCTTTAGTTTTGCACTAGAACTATGATGCTAACATAGTTAAGTCATAATGGAAGATTATACTTCACCAATTAGCTTTGTGCTAAGTGCATGCCAGAATCTTCACAAACTTGCTTCAGACTATGCGAAGGTTTTCGTGTGTGGTTTCTGACACGTTAATATCTGCAAAACGAAAAGTATGTCACATTCAATACTGTGCAAAAGTTAATTTATTTAATTTCCATTCAGAATAGCCTTTAAGTATAAGTTATTCATTTTCTGTTGAGATTATATATAAAATAATCCACTTGCTTAAGAGGAGTATAATGTCAAAAATAAATTAGTGATAAGACAAGAGTTTCCAAAACTGGAGTTCAAAAAATGATTAAATGATTAAAAGATACAGGGAAAATGAGACTTCTAACAACCGTAGACCACCAATACTGTCATCATTCGATATACAGTACTTAGAGCTTTCATCTTTGAGAGAGAAGAGAAAGTCAAGCTCCACTCTTACTTCAGATGTATCCTTCCACTGTCAAGAAGCCCTCACTGAGAAAAGGAAATAGACAAAAAAGAACATTTGCAAATCAAACAAAGAAGCTGCCGGTGTTCTCAGAACGATGGACTGACCACCCTAGAGTCCAGACAGAGTCCAGACCTCAACATCACTGAATATGTTTGCGATTACTTGGATTGTGAGAATCAGATGCAACCAACTTCTAAGACTGAATTTTGAAAAACTGAAGAATGTCTCCCCAAGTTACACTGCGAGAACACACTAAATAGGGAAAATTGTATAGGTATTATATTTAATTGTCGAGGCCTCTGTGTAATTTGTAAAGGACTGTGTTCTATTTTTTCCTGACACTGAAAAATGAATTACTTGTATTTAATGGCTATGTTGACAGGGCTCTTGCACAGTACCATAGCTAAAAACCTAAATTTTGACTGTACTTTTCCATTTTTATAAATAGCAGACTGACATACAGTGTCAGGAAGCACATAAGCAAGTGTGTTTAAATGTATGATGATTTAGACGTGCAGTTTGCATGGTGCTGATTGATGGAGTATAATCTTCTATGGCATGTTAGCTACTTCAGCCTCATTGCCCCAGCGCAAATGTCAGACATAAAAACGTCTCACCTTATTGACTACATTCGGTCTCAGGGCAAAAATTATGTAATTATGTGTTCCTTTAAATAAGGGTTGAGTACATTTGAGGACATAATGTACATGTTGACCATTGATTTATTCTGCTTCTCATTTAGATCACGCGTGGGACTGTGTAGAGAGTACCATACGACCATAAATAGATACGAGGTATGATATATTTTACAGCACGTCAGGTCTTTCAGATTGCGAAGGTGTAGTCACGGATGACAGCCTCGAAAAGCTCCTCATTCAGAGATGCCAATAATAAAAGGTCATTGTATCATTTCCATGTAGACAGTCTTCTTCTTGTTGCACCTTTAAGCTGTTTTCATCTCCTTCTGTCTTCATTCTTGTGAACAGTTATAGGATCTCCATTCAGGTTTTCATTCCTGAATTCAAGTTCTCACCAGACACTTTCTGTAAAGGTGAAATATGAAGTTTGTGAGAAAATGAGAAGATCACTTGTATGAAGAAACAAAGGTTCCTTATTCCCCGTCGCCAGGGGAAGGAGGTGGATCTTCGCTTTGGCTCTGTTGCTCCACTGAACCTGGGCCAGATGCACCAACATGAAGTCATTAGCTTTTTATCTGGGGAGAGTGGGAGAAAGAGAAAAATAGAGTGACTGAGGGAAGAAGAAAGTAATGGAGCAAATCTGGCCGGATTGGCTTTGTCTCCATTAGGGACGATTTGGCGCTGATGTCATTAGTATCCAACAAAGCAGCCTTCAAAGAGCTGCAGCATTACATGAACCTGAACTATCCTAAAGCCTAAAAGCCAAAAAAAACGCTTGTAAGGCCCAAATAGCCCAAAAGCTCCATTGCCCAAATCCCTGGAGCATGATGGGAAACCTCTACATCCTTTAGTCCTCGGCTTTTGGCACCATTTTGACACCATGGAAGCAAACCTGAAGACTATCTTTCTTTTTTTCACCGTTCATTTGCTTTCAGTTGTTTAAAAGAGGCTATTATCTGATCAAGTAGCACTGCACTGGTCTGGTTACATAAACCCTTCTCAGAAGCCTGGAACATTCTGGGACTGTCACACCCTCAGAAATATCCAGCCCACATCCACCATTAGAGATATGTTCCATAAGATAGATGACAGTTTTGCTGTTGCTCAGTTCCATAAGCTTCCAGAAGTTCCTCGTATGCATTTCCTACTCAAGCACCGTACCATCCTGATTTGAAAGAGGTTTTGAAGAGATGAGTTTGGCTTGGAATACAGTGTTACCATTTTATTGAATACTTACCATTTGAACACCTCAAACCCTGTAGCTCTGTGATTGGTGCAGCCTTGTGCTGCTTGGCTGATTTTTGCGCTATGCCTCATGCTTTCCGCTTCATAAATTTTACATGGTGGTTTGGACTACTTCATGTTTCCAACCTGGCAACTCGAGACCTTGGCTTTGTTTTGAGTCACTTCTTTCAAGAGGCGCGATGGAGCGTGAAAACAGTGTCCGCTTGGCGCAAATTGGATTTCTTATCGCTAAACAAACCCACGCTATCTCCGCGGCACGTCGCAGACACGATTTTGCTTAGTGTGGCGTTCACTGTCTTCCTTTCACCAAATATTTTTCTCTTATGACTCTTGTTTTTGGCCTTGGGTATGTGTGTTTGTTTGTGTGTTTGCATTCCAACAAACACAGTAAAAGTGAATGACCACTATATTGGATAGGTGACAAGATTGGGCAGTTCTGAGGTCTTATATATACTGGTATTGGTGAAAGTGGTTTTGATGGTTTTGTGTATGTGCTGTCTTCAGAGACTGCTAAGAGTTTAAGAAATGTGAGAATTGGGAAGTAACACTCATATCATATTATATCAATACTCTCGGTCCAGTTACCATGCGCTTGGTAGACTGAGGTCAATTTCATATTAAAATCATGTCCAAAATGATTGTTGCCAGTCCAGTGAAAACAAACTGAATGAAGAGCATCCTTGTGGTCAATATTGATGATAGGTAGATTTGATTGGCTCTTCTCACTTCAAAAGCAAACGGCATGAAGCTTCTTTGTCCCACTTTAACTTTTCTCCCCTGCTGAACTCTATTTTGGGAAAAAAATCGAATTTGCTTACATAAAATGTAATGGGCAAAGACAATCATGGGCAAAGACACTTCAAAGTTGACAGGCGACACTCATATTAGTGAGTAAAGCACTGTTTAACTAAAAGTATTGGAGTTTTGATTTGTTTTGTTTTAGAAATTTGCATTTAAGCATAGGACATAAAATCAAATTCTCTTTAAGAATATGACAAATAGAGCTATGTTGGTCCAAACATATATATTGTGTATTTTAGCCAATATTATTAGTTATCAGATGTCTTAGCTACTTGAAATAAATATTAGTCAAAATGTGTGGCCCAGCTGGCTTGTTCAACCCCTTAAATTCTCAAGCTTGTTACATCCTAAATTGCATTATTCATTAAATACAAGCTGAGTTATTCTTAAGTTATAGGAGATTTTTGTCTCTTACTTATCCTAAAAACTTAATATCTATTAGCATTCCTAAATCTGACCACAGCCAGCAGTTACGTAACAGCTATCTCAACCTATTTTACTGACCTTTTCGCTATCAGGGAACGTGCTACAAGGACATTTGTAAACAGGCATATGTGATGCTGACAAAAGAGTAGCACATCAGAAGGAGTTTTGTCAGGTCACGAGTCGGTTTTAAGTTCTTGGACCCCTAATATATAAATGAGAACTTATGGGCAACTTATTTGCTATAGTCTACTGGCAGTATGGCAAAATCCTATGCAGAGCAGCAAAACATTTATTTACATTTGGCTGAATGAATAATAATCGTGAACTGAACTAGTGTCATATTTTTAAAGATAAGTGCCATGGCTTCCATGTTCTAGCAAGGAACTGGAGCTGGCTTCCCCTCTGACTCTGTCGACTTTCTGTAGTCTTTTATACTGCCTTCATTCCGCATTTTGCGTGACTTCTTGGCTAAATGCTATGATGTTAAAACTTTGTTTAAGTAGATGTGTGCAACATGATTCTGTATAATGTCTGATTAATGTAAAGCCTGTAGGCCTAAAAAAAGTATCTACACTTATTCAGTTTCAATGCCTGCTGGCTTCTCTACACCAAACCACACTGGGACATCCATAAGGTAAAGCCAATACTGGTAGACTAATGTCGGTAACAACATACATTTATACCGATGTCAATATCCTGGCACAATACTTTGATAATGTACCATGGTGGTTATGATATGTTTGCTGCTGTGACAATTAATATAATATTCCACAGTGGGTTTACAATAGAGGTGTCTATGGGTACTCAAGTACTCAGTTAAACGTTCAAGGCGCCAGGATTCAAATACTGCAATCACAGTTTATGTATTTGTTAGGTTTAGTTAAGTTTGTTAAGGCCAGATGAGTCCAGTGCACGTCTGTCAATACAGTACTATTCACAAGGTTGGAACCATTTAAGGTTTTGAAAGTTGAGAAGTTTTCCAGAATAATGAACGTAGCTTAGGTGATTCTAAAATGACTGAGAAAACTGTAGAAGTTCTAAAGTTATGACACAAATAATATTTCTTATTACAAACATTGTGAGGCAGAGAATTTGACAAGAAATAAAATAAATAAATAAAAATAACAATGTATTATGATTGTATAATTTTGTGTTGGAAAATTTGAAATATTTAATTAAACCTTGAAAAAAATACCTTTTAGTGTCTTGTTTACCCTGCTGAAAGTGTCCGTGCCATCTTTGCGTTTAGTTCATCTGTTTGTGTAACCCTTGATTGACCCAGAGCATTAAGCTAAGTGGAGAGAGCATGCCAAGTTAAACCAGACACAAGAGAGTCTCCTAGAAAGTGGAAACTGTTAAAGAGTTCAGTTCATCAGTTGACTACAATTGGTTGAATAGAATGTATTTCTGATAGATGTGAGCCAGAAAAAGGAGTTTTACAGCACTTCTTTGCTCCATAGTGGTCATAATATGTGGTCTACATTGCTATCAAGACAGCACACACACAGTGTTTAATCTGCTTTCAGAATTGTATGATTGTCACTACTTGCAGAAAACAACCTGATTAGTTCAGTTTAAAAAGCAGCAAAGATTAATAGGAATTCTACTTTTTTCAATGTCTGTAATACAAATTTAGACATTTTATTTACTGTACAAAACCACCAATGAGCCTACATTTTTATACATAACATGGATAGGAATAAAGTACTGGTAAGTCTGAAAAAATACGTTTTATATGGGGGCTATTTTGCCTTATAACACCCTGCATATACCTCTCCATAAATTAATAAAAAATATGTTGTAGTCCATGACCTGAGCACAAAACTATTCTGAAACTATTCTGCATCAGGCATCATATTCATGACAATTCCATGTAATAATTTTCTGTGATGTAGCTTTTAAAGGCTCTTCAGATGTCTGATTACTATCAACACCACTGTGACCAGTTCTGACTCTGTAAATTTCTGTAGAACAGAAAAATCCATTAATCTGACACAAGTAAACAGAGGTGAATGCTTGCCTGTGATATAGGTAAACCAACTACACTGTAAAAATGATTTAGTGCTTTAAGTTAAAAAAGGAAGTAACCTGGTTGCTTTCAAATTTTGAGTTCATTAAACTTCTAATAATACATTAATGCAGAATGTAAAGCACAGATTATTGTTCTATAAATGTATTGCTAGAAGTTGTCAGATGTAGATTTTACACAAACAAGAAATATTAATGTTAAGATTTATAATACCTTTATTCCAGAAATAAAAATGTGTATTTTGACAATCTTCTTCTATGACAAATGCATGTACAGCATTTTGGAGTGCATTTTCAAATGCTTTTACATTCTGTATCATCAGTTTTGAGTCTGGATTTTTTTTTAAATGTCAGCAAATTACAAAAGTATGGCAAAAATGTAAAGGATGTGTTTTCTTTCCTCAAAACAAAACTGAACACTAGCTATGTATCAAATTCAAAGCATAATGAAATTCCTCTTGTACTTACAAACACATATTTGGGATGGATTAAAAGTTTAGAAGCTGTACTTTCAACAGAATATTTCTGTTGCTTTCAGTGAGCCGTGAGTGAGAAATAATAGAAAATTACAGTGTGCTTTTGTTATCATTGCTGATAATTACCAATTCGATTGGTGAAACATCTGTTTTCAAGGGTAGTGTAATAAATTCATAGTAAGTATGTTGCTCGTGTATATGTGGGAAACGTTCCTTTTACTGTGCCCCCCCCACCACCATTGTATGCTCAGAGTATGTGCGAGTATGTGAGTGAGTGAGTCAGAGAAAGGAAAAGGTATGAGATATGGGAGAAAACAGACAGCAACCAAACGTGGACACAGACACAGACTTTCTATATTATTGATTGTCTGACTGATCTATCAGTAAACTGATCAACAGGTCAGTCTGTGACTGTATTTAGGACAAAGAGAAAGAAAGGTAAGATGTGCAGAGAGACACACAACCTGGGATAGAGATGAGGAAGAAGAACAGCGTATTGTGGACTAAAGCCCTAAGGTCATACATCTGTGTGTGTGTGTGTGTGTGTGTGTGTGTGTGTTGTTAGAGATTTGTCTCAGTTTGTTCTTTGTTTTTAAAAGACCTGGGAAATATTTTATGCTTCTCACTAAACATAACATCCCAAGATATAAAATATTAACCTCTGAAACTGCTGGCTTACTGTACAGTCGTTGATAATGTCTCTGGCTTCCTCTGTAACACGATTTACTTTATATGATTTAATATGTTGATACTACTGGAATATTTCAATGTAAAAGCAGACTGTGTGTTGCCATCTTATGTTAGCTTGCAAGAGATGATCATAATACAAAATAATATGGTTGAAATGGGTGTGGACTTCTGAATATATGATGCTTAGGGCCCCTAAATGTTTGGAAAACCTGCTTATGTGTTTTCTTGTTTTAATAATTTGTTTGTGGCACAAACAAAATCTACAAATCTTCTGCTTTGTTGAGTCACGTTCTTTACATATCAAAGTGCAAAGACAGAATTCAGAAATCATGTTATTAAAGGCAAATGGCAGGTTAAACAGCAGAAATAGAGGCTTTTTTGCCCAGAATTAAAAAGCATTTCTAGCATGACTGACACCTGACATTTCTCAGATCTAACAAAAATGCCCACTACAAACTTGCACTTTCTCTCTCTCTCTTGGTTTTTCTGTCTCTCTCACAGGGCATGAAGCCAGACAGTTTTTTCAAAGTGAGAGTGCCCGAGCTGAAGGAGATCATAGAGGGCTGCATCCGCATGAACAAGGCTGAAAGGTAGGTTAAACATCAGCAGAGAAAAACTCACACACCTGTTCCACAAGCCCCAGCCCTCAGCACTGGGAAAATCATTAACTCACACCCTGTAATGAAGTGTCAGTGTGTGCGGACATGCAAACATGCTTACGTGTACCTGACAACTTTCATTAAAATGTTTAACACTAGCCAAGCCAGTTTTTCCACCCCATGAGAGACTGATAACAATATCCATGTTCAGGTTTTTAACATTTAAACAATAGCAGCTGGTCTCTGATGACAGAAAAGCAGAAAAACCTGCAAGCTGCTATTCCTGTTCCCCGCTGCAGCGACTGGGTGACGCAGAGGGGGGGGGTAAAAATAACAGTGTTACACACTCTAGATGAACTCACTTCAGGGGTTGCCATGTTACAAGACCTTCTGCTTCATGGGTTTGGCTCTCAAACCTGAACATTACAGCTTTACAGCAATGATTTTGCCAAAAGTCAAATGTACACAGTTTCCCTTTAAACAAAATGTGGTCAAACAGCCAAGACAAGTTTGGTGTCTGAAGTTGGCTTCTTTAGTTTTACACTAAAGCTGCAAAGCTAATGTAGCCAGCAGGTAATGGAAGCTTTAACCCACTAATTAGCATTGTGCAGACTACAAGTTTCAAATAGACTTGCTTAAATGTGTTTTCTGACACAGCATGACATACTGTTATCTATAAAAGTGCACAAAAGTCCAGACAGAAAACTTCATGTTGGCTGCTGCTACGGATTAGCTATGCTATATATTTTTTATTGAAAACAGTAAGGCTGCAACTAGTGACTATTTTGATAATTGATTAGTAGGTCCATTATGACTTGGATTAATCAATTAGCTGTAAAAAAAATCTGCAGATATTAGGCTGTTAATAATGTTTCATTAATCAAATTAAAAATAAAAAAAAACACATCAAACACCTAAATTTTAATTCATATTTTCTAAAGGTGGCTTTTTGTCAATGTCACAGTAACAGATTTATACTTCTGTCTTTGTCATTCTATATTCAAATATTCAAAATAGAATTTTAATAAGTCTCAATGACCTAGAGCTCTGTTTGTGTGTGGTTGGGAGGTTAAAACCTGGAGGAAATAACATCTGAGCTAGCCTGAAAGCATAAGCATAGAAGCAGCCCTGAGAACTTTGTTGTTAAGCTGAACTGTTTAGACCAGCAGTTTCAAAATGCAACTCACCCCTTCAACCAACGCTGCTTATTCTCTCTGCTAAACTAAAATTGAATTAGCTGAAAAGCAGACAGGGATGCGCTGTGAATAAGAAGCGCAAACATCATCAAGCCAATCGATAACATGGATCGTTGCCAACAATTTTTATTATCAATGTTATCGATATTGTCAATTAGTTGTTGCCAACCCCAGTTAACAGTATGTCATACAGAGTCAGGAACTGTGCAAGTGAGTCTGCTTAAGGCTTTCAGTTTGCACACTGCTGATGTGCTCTAAGCTGTTACTCATTAGCTATGTTAGCCTCTTAACTCCAGGGCAAAACTATAGAAGCAGACATTCAACATCAAATCTGTTATGGCTGAACTGATTTATTCGGAGTAGGGAGAAACTTGGGTAAATTTAATTTTTCACCAGCCTATCACTTAAGAGGCTTACTGTGGGTTCTCCCTCAGCCTCTTTCCTTTGTCAGTGACTACATAATTTGCAAACTATGTATAACCATGCCTGTTCATCATTGTAAGCAGTGCATAATTTAATAACATTTACAATATTGTCATAAAACAGTTCTAGCTGCTTATGTCACCAGCAGCAAGAGTATTGTTCAGATTCTCTTTTTATTTTCAACTTGTAGAGTTGAAACTGCTAGTCTTAGTCAGCTTTACACTGCTGACATACCTCAAGTTGTGAAACAGTGTTTAGTATATATTCCATCTCTGCACTATGTATACTAAGGCTCAATCCCATTTCACCCCTTGCCCCTACCTGTTAGCCCATAGCCCTCCGTTTTGCGCATTCACGCCTAGGGGAAGGGTGTTCCGATTTTTTGCTGAGACAGAGGGGTAGGGTGAAGTGCTAGGGTTACATGGAAAACCATTGTATTATCTTAATTTAATGTTGTTTCAATGTTTTATGGTCCTTTTCTTTATAATAACCATAAAAATTCATTAGTAGTATGCCAATGTCTCAATAGCTAGCAAGCTAAATTTCTCGTTCCACCTTAAATTGTGCAGCAGTTCTGAGGCCTGAGGGCATTTAGGGGGAAACAGGAAAATTTGAACAAGAAGCTGACTTCAGATTCATATCAGTGAAGAATTAGGGGTGGGTGATAATAAATAATTGTTGCATGCCCCCCTCTATAAAAGCATATGATGCCCTAAGTTTAACTAAATACCCACATCGAGATTGCTGAACTTGAGGGTTGTCCCATTTCATAGGGGAAGATTTCAACCACTGCCCTTTGTTCCAAGGGGCAAGGTGACACTCGAAAACAAGGGGTAGAGGTAAAACTAAGAAATGGGATTGGGCCTATATGTGTTGAAAGGCCTGTGTGTAGACTTTGCCCAAAGTGAAATTTCTAGCTCGGATGTAGTTTAAAGGAATAGCTGTACTTTTAAATGACAATTGAATCTCAACCACCTTCTACTGCAGGCTGACAAAACTTTATAGTTGAAGCCCATGAGAAACAAAGTGCTCTGTCCAGCAGCACAACTTTAAAACTTTTTAGTTTCTTGATGAAGTATCTCTGCTTCACCTGCTGCATTTCCATTGGTCAGGTACACAATACAGGACCTGTTAGAACACCCCTTCTTCCAGGAGAATAATGGTGTCCATGTGGAGCTGGCTGAGGAGGACGACATGGTGAAGTCTGGACTGAAGCTCTGGCTCCGAATGGACGACACCAAGAAGCTGCACGGCAAGTACAAGGACAACAACGCCATTGAGTTCCTGTTTGAACTCTACAAGGATGTACCAGAGGAGGTGGCACAGGAGATGGTAAGAGTCTCCTTTAAGATTAAAAATCTGATTAAAAACAAATATAAATAAATGTATAGTCATATTCAAAAGTTTTGGCGGAACTCCTTAAATGACATTTTGTTGTTGTTCTAAGTGAAAATAAGTTAACACATCCTTTACAGAGAACAAATTTCTGCATATTTAAATGCATAATTGCAGTTTATTTGTGGAGTTTAACATTTTTGGGGGAAAAATGTGGCCTGTGCAAACATAGGGCACATATTATATTTTATGTTTTATATTTCATATTTGTTCTCTTGAATGTCAGTCTGCTTCTTTGTTTTTGCTAACACATCTCTACTAAGTGTTTTGTTTTATTCGAACATGTTCTATCTTTGATTTGGTAAGTGGCCTTCAGCTTGGAAGAAGAACTATATAAATGAAAACATAGTTTTGTCCATATTATTATTGAGGTGAATGTTCAGTGGTGCCATGCAGATAATGTAGCTTAAACATTGCAAATGTGAAAGTGTTGAAAATGTTAACATGCTCCAGGAATATTCCTATTCTCACATATTGTCTCACAGTAAAATTTTGAATTTTGCTTTACAGTGCCAATTAGAAATGGCTGATAATTGTTGTTCATTATTTGCTCTGTGTTTATCATCTGAGAGCCTACAGGTGGTCCATTTAAGCATAGTAATTGCTATTATTCAAAATCCTGTCCTCTCCATGATTTTGTTCCAGCTGCCAGGCTTCTCTAGTTAGCTTCAGGAGCAGTAGTGTCCAGGCACTTGGATCAAAGTCCTGGGGATGATTTTTCTTTCTGGACCTGAATTTTCCACCACTTCTTATTGTAGTATTAAAAAACTTAAGGCTTAAAGAAAACAACACCAATTTAAAATCCCCTAACCCCTTCGCTTGTCAGACTGTTCACATACTGTCCTTGTGATAAAGCCTTTGTGCTGCAGTTTGCAAGGTCACTGATCAACAGGATCAGCTCAAAGCTCAAAGACTGTGATTCCGTCACAGCAAAAGACACTTGTTATCTGAATCTGTCATTCACCAGCCCCAGCCCTCTGTATTCAAAGCCTAAAGATCCATTGCTTAAATGATAGCCATGAAATAATTCTCTCTCATTCAGGTGGTGCTTGGCTTTGTCTGCGATGCCGACTACAAACTGGTGGCCAAAGCCATCCGTGACCGCGTCACTGCCATCAAACGTCAGCGAGAGAAACTCCGACGGCTGGCTGAGGAGCAGCTGAGGAGACAGCAGGAGGAGGTGATTGAGGAGGAACCCGAACCCGTTCCCGAGACAGAACCTCCTGCCCCCAATCCACCACCTCTTGAGCCCCAGCCCTCACCCGAGACCCCTGTATCCACTCCAGCCCAAACACCTCCCACCGTGACTGTCTCTGGCCCAGTACCGTCTACAACAAATAGTTCTATGGACTCTGGGATTAACGCCAGCTTCACCACAGAGCCGGAGGACCCAGAAGCAGAGCAGCAGCAGCACTACAACATCCGCCATGCCAGCTACTCCTCAGCTACGTGTAAGTTTGTGCGATGCACATTTGAAACCCAAGTTCAAGCCATCATTTTTAATGTAGCTAACAGCAAATGAAAGCTAACATCATGCTAAATGACATTAAACTGTAATGTTAGCAACTCGTTGGCCACATGTAAGTGTGTGATGTCATATAGTTATAGACCTCCCAATCAGAAGGTCTATTAAAAAAAAACATTGAACAGGTTGATTTATTGATTTATTAAACGTTTAAACATAAATGGTCACATGTGTACATATATATGTACAGATACACACTTAGGAATAAATTTTCATGGTTTAATATTTTTGTTATATTAACTGTACCAGTTGAATGTATTTGTTTTATCTCTTTCTAAAAGCCTATCTAGTAACAGGAGTTGTGAAATAGCCTTGGCTAAAAGCTATATACATTACATTGGCATTTTTATATGTGCAATAATATTTAATGTGGCAAACAGTGAACGAAAGCCTAAAACATGCTGACAACGCACATAGCTTTCACACAGACACAGGGTTCAAGCAATCATATTGTGAAAGAAAGCTAACATGATACTAACCAACAACACTGCCTTGCGCTTTTTGTAAGCCGCATTTGAGTATTTGCTAAAGCTGCTCCTTTAATCACAGAATCAATCAATCAACCGGCCTTATCAGTCTTTTGGATAATCAATCAGTCAGTCATTATGCAAAGTAACCAGCTGACACAAGCTCAAAGGTTTCACAGTAGTGTGTTTAGTTTGTCCAATTTAGGATTTTGGTGTTTATTTAATAGTGTAAGTTAATCCTACAATGATGGCACAAATTAATGAAACCTGATATAATGAATCTGACCCAGTTATGGCACCTGATACTCCAAGAATACAAGAATGTGTGTGTGTGTTTGTGTGTGTGTGTGTGTGTGTGTGTGTGTGTGTGTGTGTGTGTGTGTGTGTGTGTGTGTGTGCTTGCATGAAATGTGGATACTATGACACATACATAGGCAATTATTACATAATTGCATAATCACAATTATTTGATCTGATCACAATAATTTTTAACAGTTGTTAGCTTTCAGAATCATATGTTTATGCTTCAAAAACAGAATTTAATTGGGTCCATTTTCATCAATTAATGCAAATACATATAAATAAATGAAAGCAGAAAATGCCTTCAAAAACAACGACAGTTCTAACTTCTGTCGTGCTGTAATAGGTGCTATAGCACCTTTAGAGGGCAGCAAAAAGTAATGTTTGTTTATTTGAGCTCAAGCTGTGTCTTTCTTCAGTTGGGAGCTATTAAGTATTGACAGCTAGCCAGTCTGCCAGTTTGGCCACTTTAGGCTTGTCTACTAATAGTTGCATACAATGAACGAAAGATAACAAGTAATTTGTTAATTAGGTAACACTTTATTTGGAGTGGTCCTTTCTAGATGATTAATAAACTCTTAACAGATTATCAGTAACACCTCAACAACATATCAGTGAAGTAGCAGTAGTGAAGCATGTGAATACACTGAAGTAAATATCTTATAGATGTCCTGTTGATACATTACTTACATTAAGTAGATATATTGTTAAACTGTTACTTCCATTACGCAAAACCAAACCTTACCCACCCTTACTCTGGCCCCAATCCTAACCCTAATCTTAACCTCAGCCCAAAACCTAACACTCATGTTTTTGAGAGTCAGTTGAGTGTTTGTTTAATCTAAAAGAACCATTTAAAATAAAGTGTCACTGTTAATTGCAATTTTTATATGACAGTTAAGATTCAGTTAAAATTTCATGATCATGACAGGCCTAAACGTACATCTTGCAAATCACTGTTATGGAGCTTGTGATATATTGTTCCTGTCTCATTAAAAATGTTTCCAGAACAGCCATGGAATACAGTGTTTGGTTAAAGATGCTTTTATAAAAGAAATGTTGAGAATGGAGAATCCATACTGACAGTGCAATTTTTAGTCCAAGTCTAGGCTTAATTTGTGCCTGGAAAAGCCAACAAGTGTAAATCCATCTGCTGAATTCCTCTCTTACACTCTGTCCATAGTTCCTTACGTGGTCCTGGTCTATGACACTAGTTGTGGAGTTGGGCTTTCCTCTCACAGGCTGCTTAAGCCCTGCCATTCTGTTTGCTTGTGTTGGCCTGCCTCTGGGTCCATTGTTGTGGTTACTCTCAAGCCTTGCTAATCTGTGCATGACATCGCAGTTCGTTTTAGTACGCCATTAGCATTAGCGGCTAATAAATCGCTGTCTTCTGTTTGTTGTTGAATCCTGATCGTCATGGCAGCGGACGGCGAGACAGACGGCTACCTCAGCTCCTCTGGACTTCAAGAGGCATCAGAAGGCCCCTCCCCCGTGATAAGCTCCACCTCCTCACCCGCAGCAGTAGCCAATGAGACAGCACAAATGGAAGTCCCAGTTGGTGAAACCGCACCTACAGAAGGCCCATCTGTCCAGACTATACCAGTCCCAGCCCTCCGCTTCCCCTCGGTTAGTAGCCACTTTGTAAGGGGTGGGGCTTAGGCCTTGGGTCCCATCAGTGTGTTTGAAAATATAAATACTGTAATACCTGAGTTTGTTGTCAGACCATCAGAGAGTTACACTGAATATCTGTAGTCGAAAAAGCCATTAGCGGGGATGCGAGTGTACTTTTATGTGCCAGATTAACTGGTGCCACGTATGTTGATTGATTTTAGATGAACTAGTTCTACTGTGCGTTCTCAAATGTTTATATGACCTAGAATTAGAATCAATGCTAAGTGCTTCATTGCATAAACACATCATAATACCTACAATACTAGTGTTATCTGCAGAGTGCTCACACAATTTATGCATTTTATTAACTGGTGCTCAAGTGAGTAAAGATTCGGAAAACTTTCCTCTGAACACCTGCATTATTACACTAATTAACACACAGACTGCTGTGACAAAGATGTCTCAGATCTGCTACAGTTGCACTTCCCATTTGACTGTAGGACAGTGAAGTTATTATGTATCATGCAGTTTATTCAAACCACAGTGGTCAACCAGTAATGTCACACGATTGAAGAAATATCTTGAATTTGTTTTGCATTATTATTTTTATATTTATTGTATAAAGTGAATACCTTGCATCATCTAAACACACAGAAACGCTCTAGAGCTATGATTGGTCAGGAGGCAGAGAGCACACACTAAGAACAGTGTGCTTAGGTAGAGAGCTAATTTGCATATTTTAACATTCGTTGATACCATTATTGCGAAGAAAAATATCACAATAACGATTAATATTAGTCAATTAAACCTTGTTTACGCTCTCTCTCTTTCTGTTGCTGCATCTCTCTTTTTTCTCTGTTTATTTTTCTCTTTATCTCTATCTCTATCTCTCTGCTTCTTTCACTCTTTCTCTCTTCCCTTTTCTCTGTCTCTTGATGTTTTACCCCTCCACCTCTCTATCTCTCTGTTTCATCCCTTCTCTGTCATTTTCTGTTTCACTGTCGGTCTCTCTCTCTTTTCTTGTTCTAACTGTCTCTCTCTCACTCCTTACTCTTATTCTTTATCATTTTCTCTCTTTCTCTCTCTCCTGCAGAGCATTGCTGTGTCCCAAAATACTGAGCGAGTCCAATCTGGTGGTGCCAGCGGTTTCTCTTCTCCAGTCGACAGGTAACCATAGCAACTCACCTTTGTTGGTGTACATTTGTGGTAAATGTATTCTATCTTTAATTAAGTTGCATTCATAGCCATACTGTCCACTGCAGTTACATAGTCCAAGGTTGTTAGAATAGCAATAGGATTCACTTCCTGTTAGTAGAAATGTTCTGCAGTTGTTTCTTTAAATCCTTTCAATGTGAAAGATAACTGCAGGTGCTCATTGTACTACCTGTGGTGATTCTGACGCAGTATAAGAATGAGATTAGACGACAGCCCCCACCCACACAAAGGACCAAGCACTGTTTTCCACTTCACATAATGGAATAAGATGAAAGTGGGACTCATCAATATGTGTCTATATGTATGTTTTTTTACCTCATGTGAAAACTGTTTGACATCAGCATTTGCCAAGAAGAGATTTGCACTCAAAGCTGTTAAAGACCAGTGGCTTACTCACCTGCTGACCGTTCTGCTTTAGATACACATGCTAGATGGCATGAATAATACTCCATTTGAGTGTTCTTCCGCTCCTGGATGACTCATACATACACACACAGACACATAGACACAATGGTGAGTGCATTATTGTAAGGTTGACTGATCTCAGTAGTTTTTGCCTGTCCAGTGCAGTAATCAGATGTGAAAGGAGATCACTCTTTAAGACAGGTGTGAAATGAGGTAGATGCTGGTGTAGTGGCAAATGTCTTAGGATTGTTTCATTCTAGCAGCCATAAGCTCTCACAATGACCAGCACTGGTTTTAAAGGAGACACATTTTACTCTTTTTTCACAGTTTAGCACTGTCTTGTACTCTTTGAAAAACATCTGGGAAGAGTTTAAAAAAGGACATTAATTCAGCTTTTGAGTGTATCCTTTTATAATTCTGTCATAAGCAGGTGTTTTATGAATGTTCTTTATGTGTGCTAATGAAAACTGCTCTGATTGGCCAGCTCAATAGGAGGGAATTCTTAAATTTTAAAGGCTTAAATTTGTTTGTAGCCTTACTTTTTCACCTTGAGAGTGTATTGGCAATGCACAATTTCTCAGCTGATAGATTCAAATAAATGTCACAATATAAAAATAATGTTTTTAGATAAATGCATAAAATGAATTCAGTATACTAATCCTTTCTTATATTCTTAGCTTTCAAAACCACAAGTATGAAGCTGAAAATCTGTCAAGAATTATGAACGAGCTATAGATGATTATTATTGAACCATTATTGTATCATATTGTGTACTGTAGAATTACATACTGTTAATATTGTATATGAAATAACAAAAAACAATAGTAAAAAAAGTGAAAAAAATAATATAAATTCTGAACTATTGAATGGACAGTGGACAGTTTTATATATGCAGTTTTGCGTATTGCAGTATGCTTTCAGCTGATATCACTTAATGGTTTTCCCCCTTTTCTGATTGATTGCACAGTCAGTCCTGATCACATTATCTATCCTCTATGAACAGTTATGCCTCTGATGTCACATCTGGCTTAAGTGATGGTAACGAGGGCTTATCAGAAATGAGCCCCAAAGTTCCCAACAAACGCACAGGAAGTAAACTGCTGAGGAAAAGAGCTCGCTCCCGACTCCGAATCACTGGGGTATGGAATCAGTTATGTTGTTTAAATTATCTATTAAATTATCTATGTAGCTCGTATCTTTCTACACCTCTCACCTTCAATGTATAAGTGTCAGAAGGAACATAAAAAAAAATGAAGCGCTTCAGTTCTATCTATTTTAGTCTCTTTAAAACAGCCTTTTTCACTGCAGTTTTCTGTTAATAAGAATTAAGTATGAAATCTCTCAATCATAAGATCACAAACATGAGTATATTACAGTAAAACGCAGTGTCTCACTGTCCTTCATTGTTTTGAAGCTGTCAGACAAAGTGGACAGGGTGGTGGAGTGCCAGCTTCAAACACACAACAGTAAGATGGTGACATTCAAATTCGATCTTGATGGTGACAACCCAGAGGACATTGCTACGGTCATGGTGAGCATCCCAGAACTAAACACACTTATACAATAATGCACTACTGCTGACAATGATACTGATATACCATGATAATGCAATACATGAATATACATATGTATATATTGAGCAGTTTTATAGAAAAGGAGTACTATATCCATTCTATAGAGCCCATAAAATATCTACATCCTTGTTGCAAAAAAAAAAATAAATCATGCAATTTTGAGCTTAAAGTATCCAGAACCTGACAATTAACTTCGCCATATGCCACTGACTGTTTCAGGTTGTTTTAAAACAACCTTTCAAACTCCATGAAATCCATTATAACATACCAAGTTTCCTCTCTGGAAATGTGCTTCCTGTCTGGTTAACATTTACAATACTGTGCAAGGTTCACTTTGGTATATTTTAAGAACAGAAAACAAAACAGAACAGTCCTTTCAAAACACCCCTAGTCAAATTACATGTTGATTTGTGAGATAAGTTAAACAAACTTAAAATATGACATTTTAGTGCACAGTTAAACCTAAAATTTTTGAAAAAATAAAACAAATTATATAATGTGCTATAACCTCTGCACAGGCTACATTTTATGTTTTGTTTTCCAATATGTTCAATTCAGCAAATAAACAGTAAATGTAAATGTGCATTAAATGAAAATGAACCAAAGTGTGTTCTCTGTAGAAGATGTGTTCACTTATTTTCACTTAGAAATTCAACAAAACATGTAGTCTGACCAGGTGTCATGTTTGGACTGTGTGTCATGTTTGTAAGACTTTCTTTTAGCATGAATACCAGCATTCAGGAAACATAGCTTGATTAACTTTATTAATGCTAACTTATATATCATCTGTTGTCATGATATTTTTGGTATTAGGTAGGTATACCAAAAATATCATGGAAGGTATTAAATGTTGAGTTTGATTAATATTGCCCAGCCCAAGTTGAACCTTGTTTTAATCAATAATTCAGCCAATTTAGTCAACATAATCTAGACCATTTAATCACAAACAAAAGTTGTTACTACATGAAGTAATTTTTTACGTTTATCAAATGAGCCATTTTTTACAATGTAGGTTAATATGATGGAGGCTGGTTTACTAGATCTTATTCAGTGTTAGACACAATTGGCTGACAAACATTTCTAACTGACAAATTAAAACTAAGGTTGAGCACTGTGTATAGCATATGTTATGGCCCCTTGTGGTGATAAGCACATGCACAGTAGCCAGAACAACCTGAAAAAAATGGGGGTTTTTTTGTGCATTGTGCAAAGAATATTTAATTTCATTTTAAGCTTTAAGTGTCCGGAACCTGACAATTAACTTCAACATGTGCCATTAACTGTTTCCAATGACATATTAATCAGTTTTCAGTTTCTCTCTCTCAGTCTCTCCTCATGCACAGAGAGAGGAACATGGTTTTATTCAAGTGAAAATAACTTACTTCATTTATAACGTCTCTGGTTCCGCTCAGATAGCAAACCTTGCAAGCTAACATCAAATGTTAGTATAGCAAGGTAGCAAAGCGGTAAGAGTGTGTGTGCTCCAGGATCCGCTCAACACATATGCTGGTTGTGCTGTGTGGGTGGTTTCCACTCCATTTGTAAGCAGATCTGCTGTATGCTACTTTTGAGCAAAGTCAGCAAAGTTGCATCACATCATAACAGACGATGTGTGGGAAATCATGACAAACCCTAGCAAAGAATGGCGAAATAGAAATGTACTTTCTGAATCCACAAGTGAGTATTTGTCCTCCATTTCTAGTGACAGTTTTCTTTAAATCACATGTGTCAGGCTCCAGTGTTTGTGGGCCAAAACACTGCAGACTTCAGCACACTGCCTCATTAAACATTCCTGATTCAGCTCATCAGCTAATTAGCAAGGCCTTTATAAACTGAACTCAGAGCATTAGATGAGGGTAGGCACTAATCTCTGCAGCTCTTTGGCCCAAAAGGTCCCTAGTTTGACATGCCTGCTTTAAATTTTAGATAGGCTATGCAACAATTTACATAGAAGTCAATATTAATGCCTTCAACACTGTTTATAAAAAAGTTTCTCCGCTCTTGCCGCAATGCAAAAAGCAGCAAGACAGCTTGGCAAAGCACACTTTTTTCAAAGTTTGCAAATGCAAATGAAGGCTGAATGAAGTTTTAGGTAGCACCTTATAGATTGGTAATAAGTGGGTAATGATACAGTGAAGTTACAGTTAGTTGTTGTACAACTTGTTACCATATGACTACCATATCATTACCTACTTATTACCAATCTGTTAATTAAAGTGCTATCAAGTTTTGCTACCCTGAAGCAAGAGTCAACTCAGATGACCCGTCTACAGGCCTCTGCATCTGCGGGAACTGCAGGCTGTTTCTGTTCATTCTGTCGTTCTGTCTTATGACACATTTAAGAGTGTGTGCTTGGCCAGGGGCGTGTGTTTGTTTGTGAGTGTATTCACATGTGTGCCAGTTCCACAATTCTGTTTGAGTAGGATTATAAGAGATTCTGATAAGTCACTTTCAACAAGTTTTAGAAGACTTACACCACTCAATCTCTCCCCCAGTAATCCCAGCACACATTATTATGGTTACAGATCCTAGTAAACCAAACCAACATGTTGCTTTTTGCTTTCATTTGGATGCCACTGTAATTTCCTCCTTACAATCCTCTGTTCAGGCACACAATGAGTTCATCTTGCCAGCAGAGAAGGAGGGTTTTATCCACCGTATGAGGGACATCATCCGCCGAGCTGAGGCCCTGATGAGGAGGGAGCCATTGGAGCCGCTGGAGTCTGGGGACTCCACACGCCTGCCCTACCTGAGCGGAGCTGGAACACTATCAGCCTCCCAAGTAAGATACACTTGCGAACTAAGTCAACTAATCACACCCCTTGTCAATTAAAATGCCTGATTTTCAACTTAAAGTGAACTAATCACACCTCTTACATGCATCTCCTACTGAAAAAGCCTACTAAATCAAGAATATAGTATCAAGAAAATAACAAATTATCCCCTTAAATGGAAGATTGAATTTTGTTAAATATGGTACTCCTCAAAAATTTGAAATCACTTGCCCTTAGCCTTTTTTGGGATAATTTGTACACTGTGGATTTATATATTACAAACTGTTCGTCCAAAGGCATTTTAAATGTCTTATTCGGTTCAATAATTATGTGGACAAGAAGTTATTAGATGATAAATGATATACTGCAATTATATACATTAAGTTTTTTATCAAGTTATCTGCCTTGGAATTTGATCTCCACTCCATCTCCATAAAGTATGTTGAATATTAGTTTTATAATTAATTCTGATTGCTATCCAGCTTTCTCAGTCATTTTACAATCTTTTATATTATTTTGGACACTTCTAAAAGGTCTAATTTTTATTTACAGCTTCTTGTGACGTGTAGAACTAGCATATTAGAATAATTTTAAACACTTGTCTGCAACCATATTGTTTTAATATTATTGAGATATATATAGAGCAATACTTTAACTTACACAGAGCCTCTCTAGCTAAAAGGTCCATCTACAGAAATATCAACAGTTTTATTGTATGTAAATACATGATTCACAGGATTGGCTTATAAAAGTAACCTCTTTCTGCAGGCCCCCTAGTGGCCATTTCGCCGGCAGCATAGAAATCAACTCAACTAAGACTCTGTTGGCTCTCTGTGTGAGAAATGTTATGTCTCTGTGTTGAGCTGCTAGGGAGCAATGTGGGTGAAAGGGCAGGGGAGAGAAACCCTCCTGTAACAGCTGCTCACACCTCTCCACAAAGAAGGCCACACCGAGATAAAACGAACAGAACAACTTCAGCTTTCTTCATAACAAAAAAGCATTTTAACACAACTCTTCTATAAAAGGCTGACTTGCTTGTTCACCTGTAAAGGTGAAAATCCAGTTCGCGTCCAGTTCTGTAAGTCAAGCACACTTTCATCAAAACAGATTCTTAGTTGACCAAGAATGCTACGACAGATAATGTCAGTCCTAAAAGGTTGAAAGGCAGCATAGTCAGCTTTTAATGTGTGTAATAAAAATGGCATTGAAGATAGGATCATCTTGTGATACCAGTGATTTGCTCGGGTTGTTTGTCTGAAAGGTTTACCTTTAGTATCATGGTTTTCACCCTAATGGGAAAACTGGTGCATTCAGATTAAGTTAAGATGAAAGCAAGCACTGTGCTGGACTGTTACACTGTAATTGCTTTCACATGATGCTGTTTTTGTTGAAGTATGTGGTAAAAAGGTACAAACAACATGTACACAAATGATAAAACAAAACATTTCTCTAACATCTTATTTTCTCATGATTTAGTGTAGTTTATAAATAACCATTAATGAGAAAATGCATTTCAACTCACAGCAGTACAAAAACACTATTGTATAAAGTCCTTTAGGGGGCTGTGCAAGCACTCTGGGTGCAGTCAGTGTTGTGTTCAAAATAGAATTTTCATGACCCTATATATTGCTCTGACCTTTATGACCCCAGTACTGCACTGAGTCATAGTCGGACATACTATCCTTTCATCTACCAACCTTTCACTTTGCCAAGGAAATGAGAATCCTGCCTTATTAATTACTCTAAATAGTATCCTGAATGCAATTAAGATGGAATAGGTTCTTCCATGCTTGAGGTTAGGGCTCTTAGACAGAAATCGTTAAAGTAAAATAAAGAGTTTGTGGATGTTAAGGCACATTGATGCTACTTTCATCACCCTTACATCATGAAAAGGCACACTTTCACAGACAAATTGAAACTGATTTGTGCTCACATTGTAGTTGTTACAATGGGGTGTCTAGTCCAATTTGCAGGACCGGCGTGGCTGTAGGTTTTCATTCCAAACAAGCAGATGCTCACCTGATTCTACTTGTTTGATCAAATGGTCAGTCTTCAAACAACTGATCATGTGAGCTCCTGTTTTGTTGGAATGAAAACCTGAAGCCACACCGGCCCTTTGTGGGTAAGATTGGAAACCCCTGATATAAACATTGTTAATCTTTCCATAGGTACATTTCACTCCACAGTCCATACTGTCAGTATTATGAAAACTAAGCTGCAAAAATAGCTGTTTTTAAATAGTGCTTGTGATGTCACAACCATGTCCACTTTTGTATCTGATCGCCCAGTCAGCCCACAGCAGTTTAGCTGCTCATTCACTTTGAAGTGATAAGAAGTGTTGTTACTGCAGACAGTCCATAGTGGAGTTACTGGAATGAAATTGTGGGAAAAATGCTTAAATGTTGTCTGGTTCCTGACTGTCAGGAAGAAAATGTGTCACCGCAGCCTCCCAAAGTGTCTGAAAGGAGTGACTGAAGTCAATTTTTGTCTAAAAATGTCAGTCCTGAGGCTCTTTAATTTGTTCTGTTTAAGATTCAGACTGCTTTTTGAATGAGGAGCAATACTGGGCAAATCTGGAGGGAGATCAGTTACATATTTCAGTCTTCAGTAGTTTGTTTCAAGTGACTGAAAGGTTGGAAATGGCTACGAATGAATTATGACACAAATTATTTAAGTCAATTTCTGAGGAAAAATAAAATGCAAGAAAAATGTAGAATACAGGCCCTACTAGCTGATTTAAAATATGTGGTGTTTCAGGAAACAGAAGCAATATGATGTCTGCTTTATTTTACAGCCCAACCTGCACACACAGGGACTGTCACGCACACACTCCTCCTCATCCCTACCAGGTAACTCTCACTCTGTTATGTGTATGAAATACACAGACTTTATACCTTTATATCTGTGGTAAAGTCTTTTTTAAAATATCTCAAGTGCGCACTTTTTTGCTAGTCTTCATTAATGACCAGTACATCAGCATTGATAGTCTGTGCATGCATGCATGTTTCACCCTGCAGATTACACCGCAGCCAGTGTGGGTCAGGTGACCCAGGGCTCCTCTCCTGGAGTGAGCGGAGACTATTACCTTGATCCTGATGCAGCTGTTCCAGTGCGTCCACTCCGCTCACAGTCTTTCCACACCTCAGGTACCTCAGATTCTCTTGCCTGCAATTTATCCACGGGGCCAGACGTGACCTTGTTATGAGAATGCACGCCTGAGAACAACTTATTGGTACTTGTTGGTTACATCTGACCCTGGGAGATGACTCCCTAATGAAAATATAAGTAAGCTTTATGTGTTTTTCTTGGTGTTCATTGATATTAATTAATGTTGATATTAATCAAAGGTATGTCTTGTTTTGTTCAGATTACACAGCAGCAAATTCAGGACAGGTGCCCCGTGGCTCCTCTCCTGCGTTGGGGGGAGACCTCTACCTCGACCCTGATGCAGGACCACCCGTCCGCCCACTTCGCTCTCAGTCCTTCCACACCTCAGGTACCCTCAATTATGCATCCACCCACCTAGTCGTTGTGGAAAATGTGGCAAAATCTATCATCATACTTGATTTAATATTTAATAAGATATTTTTACAATACACTGTACGTCATGATATTTAGTTTTTTCTGAGGTTTAACAATATACAAAGCACCAGCAGTGCATGTAAAACATGCTATCAAAACTATGAGTACATTTTTTTTCGACTTTCACATACTGCACTTCAGTACATTCTGGGGCTGTCAAACAGTTAAAATGATTAATCACAATTAATCACATTTGTCTTATTTGCTCAAATGTGACCCTAAAAAGAGATTCTTTTCATTGAAAAAGTAGTGAATTTTGTTAGAATTATGTGAGTAGATAAAATAATCTTTATTGCAGTGCATTTTTTTACTTTCAATAATTGAATGACATTATTCTAATTGTGAATGCAGAATTCACATTTCCATAGTGAAGACACAGTTTTCCATTTCTATCACAGGTGTCCAGTGAAAGCAACAGTGGATTAGCTATTGTAGCCCTCTTGCTATCATTCCACTACATTACGTCTTGTTTTGAGGGGAAGTAGAGCTTTTCACTTTGCTGTTGCTTCTGGTTGTTTGCTGCTTTTTGTCCAGCATAGTCCTGCATTAGTGTTGTGTTTTGTTTATGAATGATACGTCAGATTCATACTTTAATAATAAATTCACAGCATTGCAGTAGCTGGAATTAATATGGGTTGTTATAAGTGGAATTTCTTACCATTTAGAAGCTATATTTGAATGAGGACTACAGTCATGGATGATTCAAAGGAGTCAAACTAGGAAAATGCATTAATGGTAATAAAAAATAAGAGGTGTTACTCAGTCAGTTGTGTTAACATGTTATTGATGTGTCAGCTTTGACACCAGTACTACGTCCAACTAAGCAGGACCAATTATGCTGTCTTGAACTAAAGGCACCAGACTCAAATGATTTCCCAATAATAAAGCAAAAGCCTTTAGACAGTTACGTCAGCTTGAGAGCCTCCTCTTCACTTCTTTTTAATGAAATGCAGTTGTGGTCTTGAGGTGTTCTGGAAAGACTGATGACACTCATGATGTACTCAGAGAAGCTGACGGCAGCGTAACCTGATATAACAATATCAAATTGTAATCATTCACCCCTACCACCTATTCACCAATCCATGGCTCAGTCCAGCCATCCATTGGTCTGTCTATCTGTCTGTCTGGCTGGCTGTCCAGCCACTCCTCAACTCATAAGTTGTTTTCTTCTCTGACTAGTCTCTGACCATTCATTTGTTTACTGATTACTTCATATACTACATTATGCAAATTTGAATTCTTTATTCTAAGCTTTTTATGATTACTTAAAGAGTGCCACACAAATGCTTCACAGTCTAAGACCTGTTTTCACCAGCACCACACTGTGCACTCAATTAAAAAAATACCAGCAAAAGTTCAGTTAGATTTTTTTCCATGCAGTCACAGACATGGTAACTTCAAAGAACTCTTTTCACTAGTGCCTTTTACTGCTGCTGAGCTGGAGTTGCAAAGCAGATTTTTTGAGCCCTTTGAGTGCACCTGCTGTGCACATATAATCTGCAGTAAAATGGTAGGTAAATTAGCAGCAAGGCTAAGCTGCTGGCGGTTGGCTTGCCTGTTGTTTCTGTGATGAGAACAGAATGAACTGAGGTTTGGCGCAGGCATCCAAGTGCTTCATTTACTGATGTGTAAAAGGTCTGATCCTCTTACTGTAGCTCTCTCTGTTACACTAGTTCACTACACAGGGAACTCTTCTGTTACTGGGGTAAAGGACAGGACAGACTCATATAGAATTGTCAGCACGGCAGTGAAGATTTAGGGGGAAAGCACACAGGCAGCTGTGAATCTCCTCTGTAGGAGGGACTGCAGGGCACCCTGGGCTCATACCGTTTAAATCTGTGGTGCTGTATGACAAGCAAATTCTGAATAGGTCAGCAGGGAAATCATTAGTTGGTTCAGTAAATGTGTGGTAGCACTGGAGTTGGAAAAACAACCAAAACAGAACTAGAGGACAAAACATATGGACAGGAGGGGAATGTGAGCTACTTTGGCAGTCATCATTTATCAGGAAATTTTGACAGTATATAACAGGCAGCTGATGATTATGTCAGAAAATGAAAATTGATAAACAATAATAAAGATACAAGGTTTTGTCCCCACAGCAACAATACACAGCACTATGTAAAAGTCTTTGTTTAAAGCCACTTATCTTGGCAATAAGTGTGTTTTACACTGTATATGTTTGCAAACAGTTGCAAATAAACCTAAATACTTTTTATTTTTTAAATTTCTAATTTTCAAAAAAGTAATTTGTTGTGACAAAGACTTTTTCTTGTGACAAAGTTTGACTCCAGATGTGTTCTGGATGCCTCCAGCCATTGCGTGGGTTTGTGAAATTCCACCATCAACACACTAGATTTAAAATAATGACACAATAATTAAGTGTTGGATGATAACGACACGTAATACTGGGCTACCATGAAGCGAGGTTTGGAAATGGTTTAATGAACACGCTGACTTTTGTAAATCGCTACTTATTGCATTAATGTTAATTGTAGATAATCTAATATTAGTGATTTTCCAGAAATAGGCAATAAAATGTATCCATCTATCTATCCATCCATCCATCTGTCCATCCATCTATTGTGTCTTTCTTTAGGGCTTGTAGGTTCAGAGGTGTATCTCTCTCTCTCTCTCTCTCTCTCTCTCTTTTCATGTCCACAATGGCCTCTGAAGCAGTGTGAATAAATCACTTGGTCATTTGACGGACAGTAGCACTGAAACTGATTCTTATTGAGCAGTATTCTAGCATTAATCTATTTTCTCCTTCTATGTGAATTAGCCCCCAGGCTCCAATCTCAGCCCCCTCTCGCCCCCCCTGCCCAAAAGCGCAGAGATAGGCTGATCAAAACATTCTCCGTCTCCATGGAGACCACAGTTTGACGCCAGTGCTGAAGCCTGGCGATAGTGACGCTGGTTGGGTTGTGATGTGTTTGACACCTGGAGGTTTGAAGTGGAATCTGTTGATTTGATTAGCGCAGAGAACACAAACATACAGATGCATGCTGGGAGACGTGGCATTGCTGATGAGAGAACAGGCCTTTTTCAGTTTCCAAAAAAGCAAATGAACAGCGCTAGAAATGTTGCTTCCTTCTGCAGTCTGTGTATTTGTGTGCTTTTTTCTTTTTATTGGTACATAACTGGATGCTGCCTGTCAAAAGTTTGGCTATTCAGTTTGGAATAACTTCACACATTAAATAGAAACCTGTTTAGATCATTTCATTTTATTTGCACAAAACTGCTAAACTTAAGGAACAGCTGACAAAACTCCTGCCTTGGGAATAATGCCATAGCCCACACATTTTATCCCTTTATTGTGATTTCTGCACTCAAAACTCTCAGGCATTTAAATCAACTTTTCAAGACTTTCAGTATGTGCTTTCAACAGTAGTGTGTAAAAGGAAAATACAGTACTGTGTAAAAATCAGTTATTTCATTTCCAGTCAAAATGGCCATTAAGTACAAGTTCTTCATTTTTCAGCATCAGGAAAAAATGGGAAACATATTTTTAAAAATTACATAGAAACCTTAACAACTAAAATATAATATTTTTTCTTTGCTCAGTAACGGCTTATTGACAGCTTCACATACTTTCAGACCTGTAGTGTTGAGTTCTTCTCATGGTGGAAGTATCTAAAGAAAGAGTGGAGCTTGAGTTTCTCCTCTCTCTCAAAGATGAAAGCTTTAAGTACTGTTTATCTCATGTTGACAGTTTTAGTGGTCTACCAGGTCTTCCACGGTTGTATATTTTAATAATTTTTGATCTCCAGTTTTGGAATCTTACATTTTTTCACTTATTTTTCCTTAACCTTCCGTTTACTTATGCAAGTGAATTACCTTAAATCTAATCTCCTCAGAAATATCTCCTGAAATATGAATAACTTGTACTGAATGGCTGTTTTGACTGTAAATGAAATAAACAAAAGGTGGTTGTGCACAGTTTGCTCTGCCTTTGAAACGCCTATTTGTGGCATACACTGTTCACAGAATAAAGAACAGGCACACACCGGATCTGTCTCCACCCCCCTCAGGCTTAAGGCCACTTCAGAATGTGTGACAGAGCTCTCAGCAGAAGCACACATTGAGACTTCCTGCTCTTTAACTGTAACATGGTCGTTAAATCACCCTGATCGGGTCTGTCTCAGTTTAATAAAAGGCAAACTGCCTTTTCCGCTCTTTCGTGTACGTACTTAGAATTTGTCCAGATTTCAAGCTGTACTTGAAAGTGTCACAAGATTCAAATGACTATATTCTGTAAAATACGGTGCACGTTATTGTTTTTTTGTTCACTACTGTTCACAGATAATTATACTTTGTGCTGCAATTTCAGACATATAATAAATATATTTTATGTAATACAACATATAAATGACTGCATCATGTAACACAGAGTCTCAGTCAGAAAAGCATGAGCAAAAACTCATCTGGGGTTACGCACTTCAGTGAGATGATAAACACTGGTGCAAAATATTCTGTTCAGTTGTTTACGTATGCTGCATAGTCCCAGTCCATTTATGAGCCTTGAGGCATACATTACAAAATTATGAATACTGTTTTCTGTTGTTTTTTTTTTTTGTGATAGGAGGTTTTTGTTTCTCCTTTGAGTACTGTCATTCAGACCTGGGGCATATTACTACATCTGCATGTTTTGCCGCTATTCCATGCATATTTAAAACATGTCCTTTTTTAAGCTTTATACTTTTCACTTTTACATGGACAGTTCCCATTCATTATTTACCTCTCCCTACTGCTGTCCAGATGTCCCTCTCTTAACAGCTTTCACTATTCTGGAGGCCCAATAACCTTTTTTAATATAGTATATCTGGACAAAAACATGTATGCAGACTTTCTCAGTGATTTTTGCCCCAGCTCAGTCTGTCATTGGCGTTTATGGGTTGTGTGTTTTTGCATCTGTAACAATTCTTTGCAAATTGTTATGTTGATGTTTGCCAGATTAAGCCTATAAGCATTGACCTGTCTCAAGTGTACAATAGTGAACCTTAGAAAACATACGGCAGGGAAAAATTCCCTCTTTCTCAAAGTTGTTGGTTGGCTATATAGCTCCTGACAATGCTAATGACACACTGCATTCACTCAAGACAGCTAGATAGATAGATGGTTAGGCTAAGAGAAATTATGATAAAGATTAGGACACATTGTCTACTTTTGACAGCGGAAGGTATTATGCGTGGAACTTTTTTTGTACGATTTTGCTTACATTGAATTGACGCTTTCATTGCTGTAATTTATACAGAGATCTCTTATCCTGCATTAATCTGTCATAAATATTATGGAAATCCTTTTCAGATGTGCACTGTATGTCCAGAAGTTTATAGACACCTTCTCATCCAACATTTCTTATGAAATCACAAGTATTGCTATGGGGCTTGTCCCTTCTGTAGTAACCACCACTACTCTTCTGAGAAGGCTTTACAATAGATGTTGGAACATTGCTGTGATGATTTATCTGCATTCAGCCAAAAGAGCATTAGTGAGGTCAGGTACTGATGTTGGATCATTAGTTCTGGATCACAGATGGCACTACAGCTCATCCCAAATGCATTCAATGGTGCTTGATCATTCCAGAGAATGTAATTCCACTGCTCCACAGCCCAGTGCTGGGGGTCTTTTTACCCCTCTAGCTGATGTTTGGCATTGAGCATGGTGGCCTTAGGCTTATGTGCGACCACTTGAGAGAGTTACAGTCTTTTAGTAGTACTTTTCTATGGAGATTACACAAAGTGGTGTATGGATACTTTTTTACATACAGTGTATGTGCAGAAAACCTATCCCACAATTCCAGACATATGTTTGGCAAATTATCCATGCATCACCTAGTACTATAGTCCACAAATTTATTCCAATCTCTCTGTTTCTGTTTTAGGCTCCTCGCCGCCCTACCGTCCACCTGCCTCTCAATATCCACAATACCCCAATCCAGACGCTCTGCCTGTTCTGCTTCCTAACCAGTTACCTGCCATGCCCCCTCAGTTCCCTAACCCACCATACATACCAAACTCCCCCTACCCCTACCCGTATCTTGTCAATACAGCACCCCTTAAAGGCTCAATCAGCACTCCTCCACTCACTCGAAACCCCAGCAGCTCCAACCTTGCCCCTTATCCCTCTCCTACTCCTCCAGCCCAGCAAGCAGGTGACATGGCTCCAACTGACAGTGGTCCTCTGACGTCTCCTGCTGCCCACACTGTGCCTCCAAACGCAGGCATATGGCCAGCTCAGCAGCCGCTCTTGTCCCTGGCCAATGTGCTGTCACTGGCCATGAGTGTGGCGCAGTCCTTCATGCCCCCCACTTCCATGCCCAGCAATCTGCCCCAGGGCTACCTGCCCACCATGGCACCCCAGCCAGGCTATGCACCCATGTTTGGCACCCAGCATCCAGCCATGGGGCAAAAGGAGGCTCCTTATAGCCAGGGAGTGCCTCTAGCAGGGCACTTTGTGGATACGTACCAGCATCGTGAGAGTAACGCACAAGTTCCAGCCCCCAGGCTGGATCCACATGAGGATAATCAAGGTCGAGCTGGGAATGTGAGCTCATCTGGTGCAATACAAGCAAGCATGCCGCCTAGTGCTGCAGTGGTCATAGGGCTACCCACAGAGGTCAAACAGCCTGTCCCGAGCAGTTCAAACCCAGCTGCAGGATCCCGGACAAGCCCCCAATTGGAGGTCCGTGCAGGACCCAAAGAGAAACATCAACAACAAACAGAAAGCTCTTTACCCTTCAGCTCCACCAGCAGCTCTCCTGAGTCCTCCACTTCTGCCAGCCCACAGAATACAGTGAGTGCTGTAGAGCTTGTACACACATATATACACAACAGCCCATGTCGAAGAGAATACAAATAGCAGCTCTCAGAAAGCTTTCAACTGAGCACTTGTGGATGCTGCTTTTTATATGTACTTTCTCTCTTTCCAGTATCATTATCAACAATTGTAGTCCTGATCATGTCATATCTGGGGCATTACTACATCTGTGCATTTAGCACCATTCTGTGCATAATTCTATGCTTAATCTATGCAAAATTGATTATCTGTGAGTGATTCTAGACAAAAGTTGATGCATTGTTTACTGTAGAACAAAGACTCTTTATAATGCTCTGTAATGTTCACATTATTGACATGGTCAATGTGACAGATTGCAATACAATAGAGGAAGTGTAGGGGGCGACATGGCTTGTGTTATTCCGTTGCACAAAGATATAATTGTTGTCAAGACAGAATTTTAAATGCTGGCACTGCCTTGGGTAAAGAGAGGGGAAACAGAAGAAGTCACAACGGTTCACTTACTTGAATAATAATTCAGATTAATAGATGAATAAATTACAGGAAAAATCATTAGCTAAAGCCCTAAATTAGCCCTAGAAAGGTAGCACTTTGGTAGTTTTCGTTCCCTTCCAGTCTCTAACAGATTGCAGCCACAATGACGTGTATTACACTGACCCATAGAAACTGGAAGCCATCTTGACATGACTTCCAGTTTCTAACAAATTGTAACCATAGTGAGGCATAGTGGAATCTATCACAGAACAAAAGTATGGATTGAGGGCTGGATTGGCAACATCTGCTTTACATTGCAACACATGCAGGCACATTCAAACCCCAAGGACTGAGCCTAACCTTTACCCTTTCATGCTTCTTGGCCCAAACCTGTGTTTAGCGGAGTATAAATAGTACAGAAAAGGACATACCGATGCAGGCACATCCTCAAACCTGTTCTGTACATATGATGACTCAGTCACACCCCAGCACACATGATCTCAGCTGTTAAGAGCAGAGTACAGGTGTTGTCTGTTATTTCTGCTTCTGAAGCATGTGCTGTTGTTACAGCCTCTTTGTGTGTGTGTGTTCTCTACCCCACCTCACTCAGGTGTCTGCAGCCAGCCTCAGAACATCATCCACTCTGAGTGTGTCTGAGGCTGCTACCAGCGCAGCTAAAGCCAGACTGTCCCCTATAACTGAAGGTAAGACCTGTCCCATATGTGTGTATATATATATATATATATATATATATATATATATATATATAATAGTAATATGATCCATATGAATTTTCAACATAATTAAGTACATAATATATACATCAGCGCACCACAGCTCAAGTGAAATCAATCAAACTCTCTTTTTTGGTGCCTCCTCATTTGTGAGAGACATGAAGACTCACTCACTCTGTAACACATAGTCGTATGCGAAAGTTTAGGCACCCCTAGTCAAATGACGTTTTGTTGATTTTCTAAGTGAAAATAAGTCAACACATCCCCTACAGAGAGCACACTTGTGTACTGTTTATTTGCTGAATTTAACGTATTGAAAAAAAGACATTATGTATCACCTGTGCAGACGTTATGGCACATTTCTTTTTATATTGTTCAAAAGTTTGAAGTTATTGTTTCATTAAATATTCACTTCATGTTCATTTTGTGTAGGAACTTCAAATTGACAGCAAATGTGTATATACCGATTAAGGGTCTCCTTGTCTACTTATAATTGATATTGGTATCAGTCTAGAAACACGCACACACACACGTTTTTCTAGGCTGATACTGATATCAGTGTAGATATATTAAGTATCTATATGTAATTATATATTAAGAATTTTCTTAGCCTAATCCTAAACCTAGTCAGATGTCAGTAACCAACAGAACATAATTTTGTCATTAAATTCTTTTAAAAAAAATTAAAAAGAGCCTTAAAAAAAAAACTGACAAAAGTCATTTTTGCCCTGAAAATGAACGAAAACAAACACCAGTCGACATCCTGCTCAAACACAGGGCTATGCAAACATGCGCATGCACATCCACACAAACACACCAAACACACACACACACACACACACACACACATATATATATATATATATATATATATATATGTATATATACATTAGCAGCCAGTCTGTGCAGTCTTTTCACACTACACGAACACATACATACATAGTCACGTATAAACACAAGCACAAGTATAAAGCACACACCCACTCATGCGCTGGGTTCAGCTTTCATTTTAACTTCCTTACAGCATGTACCTGCTCTACCTGCTGTTTGCTTTAGCATGGGCCTTGGTTTATTATTATACCCCACAGTCCCTTCTGGCGCTGGTAGATAACCAGCCCTGATAACACTGTCACAAGAAAAACAATTAATCTCCCAAATAGAAGCTTTTAATCTCTTCACCAGTTCATAATATATTCATTAATGTCTAACAATATTAAACTGGGCAGTGTAAGATGACACGAGCTTTGAGTTTATATACAAGACTGTGTGCGAAAATCTTAGGTAGCTATGAAAACTGTTTAAAACTATTAATTCTGGAAGTAAAACACTACGTACCATTATAATAAATACAAATAAACATGAATACAGTTCCTGACTGATGGATTTGTTAAATTCCATCAGGACCACACCTGATTTAATTTAATGAAGGATTAATTAAATAAGCTTGGTATTAGATGGTAACTGTAAATACTGAAAGTAATGTATAGTTTATTTTTCTATTTGCATTAATTCTAATGTCTGTGGGTTTTTGTTTGTTTTTGTTTTTTCAAATAAACGGCTTTAGGTATTTTCTCAAATGCTTAATACTTTTACACAGGACTATGTGTGAATATAATTTAAAAAATAAGTCATTTAAAAACAAAAACAGTCACACATGCAGCAAGGACAGTTTCTTTCCACAGAGATGATGTAAGACTTCCACCTAGAGGTAGAAAACAGAACTGCAGATTGTTATTTACCCTTTTTGTTGAGTTTAAGAACACAGACTAATGCTGCAGGCCAGATGGTTAACTAGAAAATACTACTTCATTATGTTTAGGTGCTTCTTGGAAGATACACACAAGCAAAAAGAAATCAAGAAGGTTTGGAGAAATGTGTCTTGCTTTTTCTTTGTTATATTAAAAAGCACAAAAATCATGTAGAAACTCACCAGGTATAGTCTGTCTGACTGTTTAGTCTGTCTGTCAAGTTTGTCATTTTCCAGCAGCAGAAAAAGTGAAAGCTTGTGTTATATCTCATCCCATAAATTCATATATCGTTTAAATACAACTTTGTTGATTGTTCTGAGTGCAAATTACAAGTGGGAAAATTGGTATTTTCCAGTTTCAGACACCACTCAAATGCAGCATTAGTCTAGTGGGCACCATATTAGGATTACTCTCCATTAAAGGGGTGTCCTTTTTAGTTCATTTATTTAGGGTGAGACATGCACAAATATACTTAAGCAATCTTTAAGGTCACTTCCATAGTAACTTAATGTACTTTAATGTAACAAGATTTTATTCGAAGTAATCGTGTTTTTAGCAAGAGAAAGCACACAACCTTCAGAAGATATAATTCGTACCCGCAATAACAAAAGCATGGTGTAATACTTTTTATATAAATGATATCTCTCACATAGCTCCTTAAAGCAAGCACAGTGCAGCTTCCACACTTTTTATTGATACTGCCTTTGTGCATGTTATTGCTGGGTGTGTCTTGTTTTGCCAAAAGAAATTCTTTACATTTTTGCCATGTTTTTGTGATTTATTGACATCAGAAGAAGCAATAAAAAGTTAAAAGTGCAGACTATTGATAGAGAATGTAAAAAGAATATGTAGTTTGTTGTATAATTACTCAGTAAAAATGTATAAACATGTAGTAGAAAGTAATTTTACTGCCTTTATCCAACTCATATACATATTCTAAATGAAACAATTCAAAATAAAATTTTAGTTTTTACATTATTACATCAATTCAATCTCAAAAACACTACAAATCAACTTTGGCTCAGGTCCAATTTTTATGGTGCACCTGTGTAATTTGTATATGTATTGTATATTAAATGTATAGCAAAACAACTATAATATATATATATATATATATATATATATATATATATATACATAATTATATAAATCCAACTATTATATATATATATATTATATTATATATAATATATATTATAGTATATATATATATATATATATATTTATACATTTTTATAAATCCATTGTTCTGCTTTCAGAGAAAAAACCTGCCATCACAGTGGGACGTTTCCAGGTCACTCCCAGCGTCGAGATCGACACACCTACACCTCCGCAGCCCCGTCCCCCAACACCTCCACCAGACAAAACCCCCTCCAACAACAGCCAATCAGAGGGCAGTACTGAGGAGGAGGAGGGCGAATCAGAAACCAGTCTTAACACGGTCACTGTGTCTCCACCTAACAAACCACCTTCCGAGCAGTTAAATGACTCCAGCAGCGGCACCCCCTGCTCGCCCACTGGGAGCATGGAGAGCAAAGGAGCAGAGGCGGAGGCAGAGGAGGACGGGGGAGGTGAAGAGGAGACCACAGAAGGAGAGACGAGGCAAAGGAGGATAAGCCTGAGTTTGTGGGATGGTTTGACTGGGGGCCCTCAGATCGGAAATGTGAACCAGCCGTGGATGAGTTACATGCGCAGCACCTCGTACGCCAGCAGTGATGAGACAGAGAGCGAGGACGAGGACATGTGGGAGGAGCTTCAGGAGCTGCGAGACAGGTGAGTTTCAATACTGAACTCAGCAAAAGAGCCTACAGAGGCAACAGAATGCATTTTCACAGCTCAATCACATAATCATTGGCGAAAGCTGTAATTTCCAGAACAATATCTTCGTAGTTTCACTTTTATAACTGTTACTGCAGGTATCTACAAAAAGTAGAGGTGCATGTTATCTGTAATAATTGATTAGTTGATTAAAGCTGCACTATGTAAGATTTGTTTGTTAACATAGAAAGAGGAGTCAAGACAAAAAGACATGCTAAAAATGGTGTCTGTGCGTTGCAGTATGTTGCCCTGTAAACCATGAAATAGTCATTTAAAAGTCAGAGTAGGGCTGGTATTAATCTATTATCATGATTAATGACATCACAATATGTCACAATGTGCTTTTCTGAGTATACCGTGGATATCGTCAGTACTTATGAAAACTTCCCAACTGCATGTTTTAGTACAAAGAGAATGAAGTAAAGCAAATTATGTTGAATACAAATCCTTGTATTCATGATTTTTGATAGTATTTTTAACCTTTATGTGCTGTTGATGTGTTTGTTACTCAGTGGTAAAAATACCAGATGTTTAAAATATCACAAGTGGCCAGCGTAGGGTTCTCCTTTAGCAGCTGTGGCCACTCAGCAGCGTGTCACCACCCTCACACACACGCACACATATACAAACACATGCACACACAGACCCACACACACTAACACAGCACCTCTACACTTTTACTCCCTGCGGGTTCACCCCAACTCTACATGTGTAGTATAAATGTGTGGGGGGTGAACAGTGTGAAGACACTGAAAATGTGGTATTTTATATGTTCTTCACAGAAAATGAGCAAAGGCCAAGGAATCTGAGGTTAGGCGCCCCTAGTCAAATGACGTTTTGTTGATTTTCTAAGTGAAAATGAGTCAACACATCCCCTACAGAGAACACACTTGTGTACTGTTTATTTGCTGAATTTAATGTACTGAAAAAAAGACATAATGTATCACCTGTGCAGACGTTATGGCACATTTCTTTTTATATTGTTCAAAAGTTTGAAGTTATTATTTGATTAAATATTCACTTCATGTTCATTTTGTGTAGGAACTTCAAATTTAAAGCAAATGTGTATATACCGATTAAGGGTCTCCTTGTCTACTTATAATTGATATTGGTATCAGTCTAGAAACACGCGTACACTCACACACACACACACACACACACACACATATATGTGTGTTTTTCTAGGCTGATACTGATATCAGTGTAGATATATTAAGTATCTATATGTAATTATGTATTAAGAATTTTCTTAGCCTAATCCTAAACCTAGTCAGATGTCAGTAACCAACAGAACATAATTTTGTCATTAAATTCTTTTAAAAATTAAAAAGAGCTTTAAAAAAAAAACTGACAAAAGTCCAGTCGACATCCTGCTCAAACACAGGGCTATGCAAACACACGCATGCACATCCACACAAACACACCAAACACACACACACACACACACACACACACATATATGTATATATATATATATATATATATATATATATATATATATATATATATATATACACATTAGCAGCCAGTCTGTGCAGTCTTTTCACACTACACGAACACATACATACATAGTCACGTATAAACACAAGCACAAGTATAAAGCACACACCCACTCACGCACAGACACTGGGTTCAGCTTTCATTTTAACTTCCTTACAGCATGCTAAGTACAAAGAGAATGAAGTAAAGCAAATTATGTTGAATACAAATCTTTGTATTTTATATGTTCTTCACAGAAAATGAGCAAAGGCCAAGGAATCTGAGGTTGAAACAATAATAAATCGCATCATTTTTTCTTTCATTAAATATTGAAAATGGGTCCCACAGACCCAAACACCACACAAGGGTTAAACAGGGCATTATTTTGTCTTTTCAAATCAGATGTCAGAAGAAATAAGTACCAAGACACATCGCTTATTGCGAAAAGTTCCTGAAGTATTGTAATATTACATTTTTGGCATGTAACCAAAAAAGTCATAGGTGTGTCATACATCTTTACATATTAACGTCAAATATACAGCGTCAAAAAGAAGGTCCAGCTCAATGTTTAGGTGTCATATACCAAATCAATATTTTAAAAATGAAGATATGATAAAAATATTGGATAATTCACTTCGTTTTCTTTGAACACGCTAGCAATCATCAGATTCATCCACTCAAGGAAGGGGTCAGAAGCACAACCCACATTCCTTTATGCTCTTCTGCATGCAGTAACACATTTCCACCAGAGAGGTCTCCAAATCCCCAGAACATACATACTGTAGTCCCAGATATAAGCACTCTTGTGTTACAATACCAACGTAACATTCCTAAAGTGGTTAGAACTAAATGAAAAATGCTCAGTCATATTGACATATATTGTATATGGGCTTGATAGAATAAAATAATAGGTTTGCAAAGTTATTGGACCAGGCAGTTACGTTGACAGGGACGTTCAAATTAACGTTTCTGTTCCAGATTCATTAAGGATTGTTACATTTTCTGTACCCTTAATACCAGTCGCATTCATTTTCGTTCCTCGCACTGGTTCAGAGTTTTGCATTGAACTGTATTCAGTTTCAGGGACAGGTTACACCTGCAAACAAAAACAGTTCAATAACATTGTGTCTTCTGGTTATTGTGTGAATCATGAATGAGCATTTTAACATGTTCACTGAAAAAAGTGTTTGGACATTAGCTTGATTACCTGTGTTCTTCACCTGAGAAGGAGGAAAGAGGAAAGCAGTAGGCTAATGTTGAGAAACACATCACTAACCACAGCACTGAAATGATAAGTGGAGTGATAAAATAGTTCTAGGTGAGTTGTAAGATTACATTCTGTTCTTTAATAGCACTCACTGTAAGATGGAAAGAGTAGAACCACTGTTGGAGAATACTGCATATTAGCAGTATATAAGTTGTCTTGTGCTATGAACTGTTGAAGCCTATTGTTCCACTCTGTCTACATTTAGAAGCATCTTTCACAAAAAATATATATTTCACTCGTTTAAAACTGGAAAAAAATGTGTTTTTAACATTAAAATATTCCAGGCAACTCATGGCACACAGTCCGTAGTTCAGACACTCTTGATTTACTGAGTTATACATGCTGTTAATATTCTCTAATCCAAAACTCTGCTAAACACACACTGATACGTCCTGAATCAGAATGCACTGAGTGGAGTAACTCTGAAGTGGTGTAATGCTTCATTCATCCTGATGATGGATTTATCTGAAGGACGCCCCAGTGATGATAATGCCCTCATTCAAATCTAAGACCAAGCCAAACACAATATCTCATTTTCTCTCTCTTTCTTTCTCTCTAAGGCATCTGTCTGAGGTGCAGGCTCTACAGGCCTCTCAGAAGCGAGAGATCGAGGAGTTGTATGAGCGGATGGGGAAGGTGCCTCCTCCAGGTATCGTGTCTCCGGCGGCCATGCTGTCCAGCCGCCAGCGCCGTCTCTCCAAGAGTGGTGGATACCCCTCTTCCTCACGCAGGAACAGCCTACAGAGACTTGACATACTGCCCCCTACAGGTAGCTTATACCCACAAACACTCAACTAGTGAAGGATTCAATTAATCCATCATTCAAACAGTCACTGAATTAATGAATATCAATAGAATATGAATAGTGGATTTTCAAATGACGTGTTTTTACACGTTGAGTATCTTTGCCAATTTGAGTTTCAACTTGAGTTAAAAGTAAGTGTACTACCCAGGGGCCAGTTCAAGATTTGTAAAAAGCAGTTCCTTTTTCCAGGACATTCTGTTGCCTTACCTTTTTTTTATTTCAACAAAGGATGTCATAAAATGTACATAACATAGACAGCTTTTTGTACAGGCATGACTGGCGAACAATGCCTTCCCCCAAGTGAGTTCAGCAGCAGCTTATTTAGAACTCGTCTGTGTTGGGTACATTAAATGTGCTATTAGTGTAGAATTTTACATTAACCAACAAATTTAAAAGTTCAGTTATATTCATTTGTTGGAATACTAATGTCTTGCTATGGTTTACATTAAATAAATCACTAAATGAACCAGCGGTAAATGAGATTTTACCACCACTGAGGGGGAGCTGTTACCATGGTAACATCAGAGCAGTAGATATGGAGTTGATTAGTACCAAATTGCTATAAACAGGGAAATAAATGAAAACCAACTGTGAAGCTCTGAATATACTTAAGTTAGTGGTTAGATTAGATTAAATTAGACAAATTAGAGTTAGGATCAAGAAAGAATGTGGACCCTCTGGAGCTCCTGAGTACAGTTTTGAGGACCACACCTAGATAATAAAAATAACCAAATAAAGTAAAACACAGTAAATGAGTAAAAGGAAAGTAAAAACAGTAAAATGTCAATATGAGCAGTATTGATAAAATGATAAAGTGATCAGTACGTACAAGTCTAGAGAACCAGCAATAGCTTAAAGTTACCAATGTAGACTTCAATTAAGTTAACCCTTTAAGTCAGACACAAAAAACTGCAGTTGATTTTAATGTAAATTCTCAAAACTGTTGTTGAGTTTATATGTAAAGAATATGATCTAACAAAGCCAAAAAGTTGTAGATTTTTATTTTTTGCAACAAGCTGCCTTTATATTACTATATAAGGAATAAATATTCCTAAATATTCCTTATACTGGAATATAAGTCACATCAGAAGTGCTTTATCATAACTCTTATTCAACTAATCAATAATAAGCACTTATTGATCTGAAATACGTTCTGAATGAGCTTATGTGCTCGCACAGAAAATATCACAGCACGATCAACAATAAAGGAAGCCTCGTGTATCTTTTATACAGTGGTGGAAAACAAGGTAGCATACAGAAAGCTCTGATTCCATTCATTGATAAATTTTACTGTGGCCAAAGTAGATGTGCACACACCAGAAATCCTCTTGTGGTGGATTTAAAAGAGTTTAACAAACATGGTGGTTTCTCTAACGCATGTGCACATGTGCTCCCTCTCAGGTATAATGAGGAAGAATTCAGTAAGCGGCAGCAGCAGCGGCTCTCAGGAGCGAGCAGCTAAAGGAGTGACCTTCGCTTCTGACTATGCCAGAGTGGTAAGAGTGTTTCACAAAGTATCTCAGAGTGAACAGTCTGGTCTGAAATGAGCTCCACACTCCATACTGATGTTTTGTATTTGTAATGATCAGACAATCAAAGGAAATATTGATCCATCAATCAGCATCTTTACTCAGATGACTTCAGCAACTAATGTTTAATCTTCTCTCTCTCTTTTCCAGTGATCTCATAAAAACCCTGCTGTGTTTTCTTGCCTTCCTTAACTGCCCCAGATGAGAGGAAGTGACATCCTGGCCTTCTCCTGGTTAATATTGCTACAAACTGTCAGACCTGTTTCGCATATACTACCTCTGTGTGGCGTGGGGCGTTGCTTTCTGTGTTGGTGGCCATGTAAACAAGTTGAGGTGTTTACACAGTTTGCACATCGTGTCCCAAAAGTGGCGCAGAATGCTGAACATAGGCATCACTTCTTTTGTCATCTGCAAACTGCAGCAAAATACAAGGAAATAAATTCTGAAAACAAAACAAACAAAAATAAATAAAACAGGACTACAGTTCTATAATTTATGGCTGTAGTGGTGAACCATGACTGCTAGAGCTCGGCCTTCAGTTTGTGCCATAAATATGGTCAAAAACAAGAAAAAAAGACTTCTCTGTGAGATTTTTAATGTTAGCGCTGAGCTAACAGCAATTTATATGCACATTTTTTGGCTGTTTTCGATAAAACTCTGACATTCCATGTTTTATCTGACGCTTGTAACAGGCATTGACATATATTTTACCTGGTTTGTAGACGTTTTATAGTATCTGCATTATGAAGAGCCCTGGCGTAGAGCAGCTGCTGCTGTTTTCTGTTTTTAACAACTGACTAAAACCCACTGGTCAGGCTACAACTCATCGGAGTCAGTGACATATCTAGGAATTCTAGTAAGTCTCGATTCTAGAGTGATGTTTTTTCTCATAAAATTGATCCCACTCACTGGAAATCGGAACATGATTGATTGATTCCATTGTCAGTGTTGCTGGTTAATGTGACAGATTAGGCCTTCTGTTCAGATCCTGAAGTCCAAACCAATAGGAGAGCTTTCTTGGAAGTATCTACCTAAGATACCAGAGAAAAAAATTCTGATTGGATCACTTTAGGTCGGTTTTTCTAGAACTTAACCTATTTGTTTCCAACCAAAACATAACAATGAGATGAAAGTTTTGCTACAACGCTTATAGAGTTGAAACGCAACAAGTATGATGATTCTATTAAATAACAACAAATTAAAAATTATTGATATGTATTTTTTATTTCACAGAAACATTTAGGCCTTCTCTGAAGACCTAAAGGGCCCTGAGGGGTCCCCACTGCAAGGCCGTTATCAAACAAAAGAAATTTTAGGTATTTCAGGCTGCAGTTTATGGTCGGTTTACAGGCCTGAAACAACTGCCCAATCACAAATCAGGAAAATTAGATTTGTTAAATTGTTTAGTTTGTAAGTAAGTAGCAGATTTGATTCTTTATCCATTTGGATAAAGGATGTCTGTAGAACTTGCATGGCATACTGTTCTGCAGTAAAAATGCTGTGCATGTGTATAGCTAACACATGCGAGCTGTAGCAGTCACACTGCCACATTGCACATGTCCCGCAGAGGTAGTTTGTGTGAAACAGGCCTCACAGTGTGTGATTTTCAGGGGGGGCAGAATAAGTGTGGGTTCCTTCCATGATATTTTGATGTCCGTTCAGCTTGGTCAACAGACAATGGTGGTACTTGGCTGCCTAGTGAGATTTCAGTGGAGGAGTGAATATCATTAAGCAGCTTGCTTTCACCTGATCTTAACCATAAGCTTGTTTAAAAAAGACCTAACTGGTCACAGATCTGCAAAATAAGAAAATGTTTTTGTTGTGTGCCTGTTTGTCCAGAGCAATGGAGCCCCCTGCTGGTATGGATGCTGAGGTGCAACTCAGTATAACTGGTGGTGGTGGTCCATTGATTGGCCTTTTTGAATTATAACGATAACATTTAATTTTTCTGCATGTTATCATGTTTTACCATAATAATGAACAAATTAATTAATTAACGTTAATTCCTTTTAATGTTGGACTAAAGTGAAGAGGATAAATGATATCAGATCAAATTCTGACCTGTCAATCAACTGTGCCAATATTAGAATGTTTTGTTATTTATTTAATGGATCATAGAACAAATGCATCTTCAGCTTTGCGATTGTTTTGCACATTTGAAATTGCACAAAGCAGATTCATTTAACTCAAACTACAGATATTCTTTTATTCTTTTATTCACTTTCATTATTGAAGCATTTGCTGCCTCAGATAACAGACACCCTCTCCTAAAAGCATCGTATGCATCATAAAAATGTCATCAAATCACAGTAAAACTAAGAAAATCCCACTGAATAATGAAATGTATCATTACTGTTATCAAAACCTCTTTTTTCAGTTTCAGTTGATTTTTAAAGATATACGTATATCTAAATGGACCAAGAGAAATGGTGAAATTATTGGAATAAATGTAGTTACGAACCATTTCTCTGTTGCCCTATAAAGTAATAATTTCAGACATAGCAGGTTTTCTTATGACAGCAGTGATATACTAATTACAGCAATATGCAGAAGTTTGGGTGCCCCTGGTCTAAAAACATTTTGTGGACTTTCTAAGTGAAAATAAGTTACACATCCTCTACAGAGAACACACTTCTGCACCTTTTAATGCACAGTTACTGTTTTTTTACTGAATTTAACATACTGGAAAAAATAAAGCATAAAATGTGGCCTGTTCGAAGGCTATAGCGTTATATTATATGGCATTATATTTTATGTTTTATATGTATTATATTAACTCACAAAAGACACTAAACTTTACTGCAGATGTCATATTTAAGTTCCCCGTAGAAGATGTGTTCATTTCTTTTCACTTAGAAAATCAACATGTTCTAAGGATAGATCCAGACAAATATGATGCATTGGTGTGATTTCAGGTCAGAAACACATTTTTAGCTGCCTTCATTCTTACACTACATGGCCAAAAGTTTGTGGACACCTGCTCAACCAATGTTTCTTCCAAAATCAAGAGTATTAAAAAGGTATTTGTTCCCCCTCTGCTGCAGTAACTGTCTCTACTCTAGGCTTTACAGTAAGTGTTGGAACATTGCTGTGAGGAATTGATTGCATTCAGCAGCGGGAACACTAGTGAGATCAGGTACTGATGTTGGATGATCAGTTCTGGATCACTCCAACTCATCCCACAGGTAATGGTTGGCAATCCATCACTCCAGAGAATGCAGTTCCACTGCTCCACAGCTCAGGGGTGGGGGGCTTCATACTCCTCTAGCCTATGTTTGACAGTGGACATAGCGACCTTGGGCTCATGTGCAGCATCCTGTTCTATTGTCAGTGCTTTTCTATGGAGACTGCACAAACTGTGTGTGCATTTGAACTCCTTTGTCAGCAGTAAGTGCACCTTAATGCTGCTGAATTCATGTGTCCACAAACTTTTGGATATGCAGTGTACGAGCACCTTTATTAGTCTCTTCTGCCCCCTATCTGCTAAGAATGTTTCCTGGGTTGATCATTTTCTTGTAGAATGTGAAATGGAGACATTTCTTACTGCTTGCTGAAGTGGTTTCCGTATTCATCAACTGACACAATGCACTTTTTAGCAAGGCGTTTGCCTTTACATGCCACAGACGCTCTGTATATATAAGTGTGATTTGATGTAAAATGCGATGAACTGTGTAGTGTTTTATGTCCCTTGCATCTATTTGAATGCCTTTGCCTATGCAGTAAGGTCATGTAAATGAATGTGATGAAGAAAAAAATGTTGAAATTGAAACTGTGATATTTGAACTATTGATGCCTTAAAGTATCAAGGTTTGGAAAGATTGCTTAAGACTTAACAGATTGTATTCTTTTAAGAAGCTGGCAGATGTTTATAAAAATATACATATATTTAGATAATGAGAGATAAAAAAGCTGTATTATATTATGCTAAGAAACAGTGTCGTTCTGCCATACATACTTTGTGCCTTTCTTTTTTTACCCTAATGTTATGATTCCTGTTTCAGAATTAATGATTGTAAATATTGACAATAAAATATGGATTTAAACTGTTTTTGTTGTTGGTTCATCTCTACATTCTGGTTTTCTTTGACTGAACATCTCTGAGGCCCAACAATCCAAAGCTGTTTCTGTTCTAATCTTAATCAATACTCTAATTGATGCTCAATACTCGTCAATATAACTAGCAGCCGTATACAGTATACTACACCCATTGCCCAGTTATCAGCTCCACTGACCACAGTCCATCTGTTTCTCTGCATACTTTGCTAGCCACCTTTCTCCATATACTTCACTGTTCAGGACCACCACAGAGCAGGTACTCTATTTGGGTGGTGGATCATGCTCAGCACTGCAGTGACACTGTGGTGGTGGTGTGTTAGTATGTGCTGTGCTGGTACGAGTGGATCAGGCACAGCAGTGCTGCTGGAGTTTTTAAACACTATATCCACTCTCTGTCCACTCTATTAGACACTACTACCATGTTGGCCCATCCTGTAGTCCTTCATCAGTGGTCACAGGACGCTGTTGGCTGGATATTTTTGGTTGGTAGACTATTCTCAGTCCAGCAGTGACACTGAGGTGTTTAAAAACACCAGTAGCTTAGACCAAAGATGGTTGGGGTAGAGGGCAGCTGATAGTCTGTAAATGCACACCAACATAGTGAACCTAAAAGTTAGGTGTAGCTCATAAAATGGCCAGTGGAAGAACAAGATAGGGGTTTGTAATAAAGTGCACGTGCTGTGGTTTGCAATTTCACATTCCATCAGCCCAAAAAAGGCTGTGTTATTACTGTTTGAGGTAAACTAGGAGAATTAGAACTTCAAATCTTGCCAAGCAGGGTTTTTGTTTCCATCTATAACCTGCCTAGCTGAATTCAGGGCTTTATGGAGTTATTGTGGAAAGTCCGCCTTTCTGTTTTTACATGGTAGGAATGTTCTGCTTTGCATCAAGCAGAACATCTTAATACCTCTGTGCATTCCTCAGCCAGTTCACAGCACCAGCGCTTGCTATCCTGCTGAGGCTCATAGGCCGTCTTCACAGATTTTTGTAAATTATAAATAGTCTGGATTGACCCGACTGATTATGATCCAACAGGACAGGGGGAGATATATATTTAGCACCCATTGTTTTCAGTTTGGGGTCATAGCAGGTCATCCTTATGCAACTTCAGCCTTTCTTTGCTTGCATAGTGCGCCAGCAAGATTCTGCAGTCATACATTACACCGTATGCTCACTCAAGACCTAAAACCATGGGTTGACTGATTGTTGCCCTTTTGTTACCTTTCAGTTGCAAAAACTGGTTTAATGGTACGTTGGTGAGATTGTGCAGTAAAATGATGTAATGCTGTGAGCATGTCCATGTATGGGAAAGCTGCCTCTCAGTTTCATTCCTCTCTATGTGAAGTCACGTCAAATTCAGCTTTGTCTGAGAAAGGCCATTAATGAAGACGAATGATTGCTATTTATAGGGAGTATGGAAGTTATTGGTGCTTGTTTGGAATGCTAAAAGGATATAAATAGGAGGCCCATTGGACTCTGTAGCACTTTATTGTACACTGTACACATTTTTCAGTGGTCACTTGGGGATGACTGGCATTGACATTGATGGTCCCCACCCAATGAATGTCACAGTGTTTTTACTGCTGTTCCGCTTGTGACCAAAAGAGGGCAGTGAATATTCTTTCAACTTGTCATTTCACCCACTGTGTCACCATGGTGACATGTCTAATCCTCCTGCTTTGAACAGGTACACAAAGTTTTCAGCACTTCTCAAAGTACACTGTTCAGACAGTTCTGACTTCTTTTCACAATCTTGTTAGTTCTGCTTCAGACTGACATTGAACTGTGAGCTGTGAGCAGCTTAAAGTGATACATTGGCTAAAAAAATTACACAGCGTTCCCCCAAATACAGTTGATTAGCCAAGACATATTTGGTGTCTGAAGTTTGCCTTAGTTTTGTATTGGACAGGCTAATGTAACAAATAATAGAAACTTAACCCATCAAATAGCATTGTGCAAACTGCATGCCTAAATCATCACACACTTGCCTTAGACCACATCCAGTAACCTCAAATAGACTTACTTATGTGTTTTTCTGTATGATATACAGTTGTTGTTTATTTATTTTTGTAACTGTCAGTGTCAGAAACCACATGAACCTGTGCTGTTATCCACTGTTATTGTGTATATCTGTAGTTATTTCTAGTTTTCTAGCTCCACCACTCAGATCAAAGGACACATCTGGCCTCCATCCCTTACTCTGTCGCCTCCACACAATCACCATGGCAACCCAGTAGTGGCATGCAGCGGCTTGGTCGTGGGGGGAATTCCTTCAATTGGCATGGAAACTCACTGGGGGGCCTCGCCTCCGCTTTGGTCCTTAGCAACCGGTTGCTAAGCCGTGCTTTCCTGTTGCCATGTGAGGAAGACCATGTGAGGCTCCATCCGTAATAATATCCACACACACTGTTGCACAAATACACATTTGTTTGTTTTTAGGCCTTGTGAGGGCATGGAGTCATAAATATGTCCCATATGTATTATATGCATGTAAGTAATATATGTAAAAATGTTGTAATATATATATATATATATATATATATATATATATATATATATATATATATATATTAAACTCAGTAAAAAAAAACAGGTACTGTGTTTGTCTAGTTTTCTATATAGAAGAGATTTCTGTCCTAAAAATACATGAAAACAAATACAAACACACACACAGACACTACACCCCAGGCCATACAGAGAGAATATCATGCCCTTTGTCCCTGATCACAGGCAGGAGAGAGAGAGTAATTGGGTTCATTAATGCCAGCGCACAGGGCAGTAGAGGGCAGGACACTGTTCACTCCTTCAACCCACCTGGAATAATCATTTGGACGCCTTCGCAAAATGTTATTGCTTTTCAAAATTCTTCTGTCAGGCCTCAGACAGCTTGAGATATGAGCTCAGCTTTCAGGCCACAAATACACTGATCCATAATCAATGACTGATTTGATTGTTTTATTGATGTGTTTTCACTGGTCAGAGAAGATACTGTTTTAAAAAATATGTACTTTGCTCAGAGTAGCTTAAAATCCTATCAGGTGTAGAACTTTGGGACAGAACTATTTAGAGTGTTCAATATTTGTCATCTGACATGTTATATTGATCCCACTCTATCTGTCTTACGGTTCACATAAAGTGTAGCTGATATGCACACACACACACACACACACTCACACACACACACACACACACACACTGCTCTGTGAGCAGAAACAGCAGATTAAAAATCAGGAATTAGGCAGGAGGGCTGGTGTGCTGCAGTAGGAAATTGTCAGCAATGGTGCTTGGCCAGAGGGATCAGTGATGCCTGAAGCTGTGTGTAAGCCTCCTATCTCTGGCACCCACAAAGGCCACGAGTGAAGGCTCCCCAGCCTCCTCATCCTCCTCCACCAAAGCCCTTGTCCCCCTGCAGGCATACTAACCCACCAGCCTGAAGACACTGGTTGAGAGAAATCTGGCCTTCCAGGCACTGATTCAGGAGCACTTCTCATTTTTTAATAATACTGAGTGAGGCTGCTGTGGACAGAGGCTGTTGTGGATTGGGACTCCTTGGAAAGGAATAGTTAGGCCAGAGATGCTAACATTCCGGCTAATGATGAACAGATGTATGAACCTGAAAGTAGCACTTAGCATTATCTTTCCTTCATTGAGTGCCAGCTCCTTTTGGTAAAATTGATAGAGATTACCATGGACAGAAAACAAACTGGTCATTGATCAGGATCATTTAACCAAAAAAACTCTTTCTATTGGTGAACAAAAGCACTGCTGTAATAGCTAACACTCAGCATCATCTTTCTTATATTACCTCTCCTTTTTATGAAATGAGTGAGAGAGCTGTGAACAGGAAACAGGTTTGTTGTGGATCAGGATTTCTTGAAAAGGAATAGTTTGGCCAAAAATGCTAACATTCTTACTAATGATAAACAACTGTAGCACCTAGCATCGTCTTTGCTCTACGCTCTATGTTTTTTGAATGAGGATAAATAAGGTTCCTGTAGACAGAAAACAGATTGGATCATTATAAATTAGGAACAAACAGTTTGTCCAAAAATGCTAACAACCTGGCTAAAGATGAACTAAATCCTGCAGAACCTGACCTCTTGCACTCCATCATTATACCTGCATTGTGTGCCACCTTTTATTGGTAAAATTGAGGTTGCTAAATTAGGTAAAAAGGCAAAATTTTTTTTACCTTTTACTGATAAAAAATTAAGGCTGCTGTGGATGGAAAGTACACTAATACTGGATTAGCACTCCCTGGATAGAAAAGTTTGGCCAAACATGATAATGTTCTGGCTGATGATGAAGGGAAGCATGCAGAGCAGGAATGCTAGCACTTAACATCACCTTTCCTTCTTTGTGTGCCACTTTAGTATTGTTGGCTGAAGTATCTGAAGTGAATGATGAAAGGTGCATAGATGATGGCTTTGGTCATATGAAACCATGGCTTTATACCCACTGCTTGGGGGAGCACTGTGTGCTATATATCTTTGCTAACTGCTGACTAGCGCATACACAGGAAACAAAGGCAAGACACTGCTGTAGCTGCCTGGTATGTTGTTTAAAGGAATACGGTTTGGTGAAAAATCTGTTTTATCCTTTATTCCTTAACCTAAATGTAGTCTATCGGCCAAGATGTGTTTGCGTCTAGTTTTGCACCAGAACTATGATGCTAATGTAGCTAACAAGTAGCAGAAACATAATTATCATTGTGTAAATCATCACACACTTGCCCCAACTATGTCAAGTTATTAATTAAGCTTGAATAGACTTATGTATGTGGTTTCTGATACTGTATTACATGCTGTTATCTATAAAAGTACTAAGGCTCCAAGACGGCTACTGATGTTTTTAGCTCTGTGAGATGCTTTTGTCCATTTTAAAAGGTAGCAAAATGGCACACAGATTTAGAAAAAACACTGGACACCCAACATGTTTTGGGTGATCATTTGTCAAAGTAAGAGGGAAATTGTGTAAAAGACTTTTCATCAAACTAAACCTTTAAGAGTTTTGTTTTAAAAAAATGACTTTGAGTGAGCAATACTTATAAGCCACCATATGATAAATTGGGTAAACCACTCTCCCTAAGTCTCTGAAATCCCAGCTCAATTTTCGGCACTTTGTTCCACACTGTGCTACCTATTTCCTTAGTGTGAACTTGCTGTGAGCCTTCATTAAGGAAACCCTACCAATGGCCTAATTAGAGTCGTTGACCCTACAAGCTATTGACACTAGCCTTTCTCAGGCCCCTGAGACTCATCACAAAGAAAGACTCCAAACCCTCTTGTTTGCTTTGCGGCCAACCAAGAGGTCCGGTCCTTCTCAGCTTCCGCTCCCTGTGGCCAAATGAGTGATTGGGTCTGGGTTAGATTAATAGATAGACAGCCGTGGAGAGTCCACACCGGGGTGGAGGAGGCAACGCGCAGCGGTGCGGAAAGGAAATCCAATTTAGATTATTGCACTGGTCTGCCATTGGCACCCACGGGAGTGAACTGAGCTAAAAATTGAATTGTTCCAAAATCATAGACCTTGTGAGGTTAATAACGTGTGCGTAATGGCTCTCGTGGTCCATTGCAGCCTAAAATCTCTACAACGATCAAAGAAATGAACATGCTGACCCGCCCTGTGTTTGTTTATTCATGTACAGTGTGTAGCAGTGATATACAGTAGACTGCACACACTGCAGACAGTGAGCGATGCCTGGGGCGTGAGACGGAGGTCTTATTTCAGTGCCGCCTCAGGTTTTATTGACGTTTGAAGATGCTTGTAAGAGACAGGCTCATCTATCACCTGGCTCATGTTGGCCACAGACAGCGTCATGTGGTTGCCAAGGAGCCAAGTGGAGGTTCTCGATAGCCTGATTTCCAATAAAGGAATACTCCAGCAATTTTCAACTTAATTTCTATCTGCTGCATTGTGTGGTTGGTTACCTCAGGCAGTAATTTCAATACATTTCCCATAGAAAAAAACAGAAAACCTATTGACTTCAAACTCATTTGTCATAGAAACCAAAGGGCAGTTGATGATTTCTACGAATAAACATTTGAAATATGTGACAATATAATGCAAATTCAAACCTATACATTTTCAGATTATAAGACTACTGGTTCTGATTCTGATTCATTACACAGTGGAACTTTCTTGTAATATTGGTTACTTGAAAACTATATGAAACTAGTGCATTTCAGTTGCATAATGTAAAGAGTCTGGCGACTCACTGGAAACTCAACAGTTGCAAGCATCTTAAGATTGTGAAGCAACTTTCATGAAACTGTCAATCAAAACAGTGTTAACACATCATGTGATCGCATCAAATGACATACTTCAAAACGACTGTATCACCAGATAAGTGAACAAGAAAAAAAATACAAGATGGTTTATGGGGTGGTTGACAGGGTGACCCCCTCTTCTATGACAGGTTTAGTGAGACATCATGAGGTCACCATATTGGCTAGTTAAACATTGATTTTCAAAAGCTTAAGCTACACACTTAGCAGCTACAGATAAAAAAACATCTCAAATGCATGGTAAAAAAAACACTAGATAATGCAAATATGTAAACACCTTGCTGATGACTTGATTGTGAGAATGATGGTGTATCAAAAATACAAGATGCTAATTTGGCTAATTAGTGGAATAACTGAAAATGTGTGCAACTTTGTTTTTGAATTGCTTGGTGTAACTGTGAAGTTTAGGCTGACCTTACATGGTGAAACTTTCATGTAACCAAGGTTCATTAAAACAGGCAATGAAAACACCAATATCACATCACATGATCATGTGAAATGACATACTTCAGATTGACTGATTTGGCTCGATTAGTGGACAAGCAAATAAAACAGAAGATGGTTTACTGGGCGGTTGATAAAGACCCTCCACCTCTCCGCAAATGAATCAAGGTTGGTTCCATGTTGTAAGTTAGCTAAGTCATGACAACAAACATGAGTTTTTTGAAGGAAATGTTTCTGTAAGCGGCTGTGTTAACTAATTAGATAATGCTAACAGCTTTTTAAATGCCTGCTTTTGCCACAATTTTGTTCTACATGAATACAGATGCAGCAAATACAGATAAGTATTAGCACTAGTATGTTCCTTTAAAGGGAGAGGCTTTGTTGGTAAGTCTCTCTTCCTCTCTAGTGATGGTGATGGAACAGCTGTCCACTGCTTTCTGGCAGGTAGCCTTTATGCTGGAGATGAGGCCTCAAGGGAGCCTCAGGATTCAATCCCAATCAATCAGAGTCAACCTAGGACAGAAGCACAAAGCGCTGCAAAAAAGCAACATCTGTAACATCTTTGCTCTGTTTGTCTTTGTCTGCCTTTGTTTACTATACCTAGTGTGTCTAGCCATGCGCTTTTTTTGTTGTTTTGGTTTCTGTCTCCTCCCTTGTTCTGCCTCCTTATTATCTGTCTCACCTGTCTCTAGTCTTTAGCTCCACCCTCTCATTATTACTCCCAGTAGTTTCTTGTTCTGTTCAGTGTATTTCAACCCCCTGGTCTGCGTGTTATTGCTGTGCATTGTGTATGATTGCGTTCTGTATAAGTTTTGTGACTTTGTTGGGCCTCCTGATCAGTTTTTAAGTCTCTAGTTTTCTGTTTATGTTTTGTTTTTGTTTCTTATTCTTTTGTCTTGAAATCTCTGCTATGCTTGCCACCTCAAACCTGGACTCAAATAAAAGAAACTCACACTTGCATCCTTCCTGCCTGATTACAGAATGCAAAAGATGTAGTGAGTTTGGCAGCTGAACAGCAGACCAGGCTGCAGGAGAGATTTCTTTCCCTGCAGCAACTCAAGGCCATCCTGCCAAGCAGGAGCTCTGCTAACTTGATGATGCCACGTTTCTTGTATTATGTTTTGGGACTGCTGCGGCTGATCACCCCACAGCTTACATGCCACAGGAGATGCCATGAGGGTGGCATGCTTTCCCCTCCAAGGGGGGAGAAGATATTTTTTTGGGGGGTACTATCTGCTCCTAGTCTCTGTGACATCAGTCAGCCAGAGTTGAGCTGGCTGAGGGTTATGCAGCAGGTGTGGAGCTGCCCTTTTTACCGTCCTTTCAACCTGCTGTCACCAAGGATTCCTGGCCTGGACCTGATGACGTTGGTGCGGCTCTTTGCTTCCAGTGCCACCTCCAATGCTGGCCTCCCGGTGTCCTGTTCAGCCAGCCACCAAGTCTCCTGCCCTGCCTGTCGCCTCCAAATCTCCTAATATGCATCTATGTGTGTCTCTATCCATGTGCTTTTTGCCTCCCAGTCTCCTGCCAGACCTTTGCCCCATTTCCTGTTTGCGCCTCCTGTGTCTGTCCATGCTCTAGTGCTCATTCCTGTGCCTTTCCCAGTCATTGTTCACCTGCCTTTCCGTTCTTGTTTCTGTCCCAGCCACTGTCAGCATCTCTGTTGATGTCTCAGCTTTTGCGTCAATCCTGGTCCCAGTTGCTTGCCAGTTAGTCCTGCCCAATCATTGATTCATTCAGTCCCTGTTAAATTTCATACAGTTCCCTGTCCCATCATCTGATCAGTCCCCTATCCAGTCTCCTGTCTGTTCTCCTGACCAGTTTTGTAGCCCTGTTCCAGGCCTCTTCTCCAGGCCAGCTCCACGTGTGTCTATCGGTTTCGTTCTCCTCCCTTGTCCTGCCTCCTTATGTCTTGCGTCTCTCTACTAAAGCCCTGCTCTCATTATTACTCCCAGCTGTTTTGTTCTGTTCAGTGCATTTCAAGCCCCTGGTCTTCTTTGCACTTGGAATACTCATTTAAAAGGGACAAGGACAAATTCAGCAGCTGTAATTTTTACTTAATTCACACTGTTCCTCACAGTTACAGTTTTTCTTCATGTTAATGTTTCATGAAAAATTTGCTTATCCTTTGAATTATAACTTCTCATGAACTCTGCAAAAGTGGGACACTTTTCAAAAGCACTACATAAAACCTGTGCACTCGCATGTTTTGTATGTAGTCACAAGCCTCCTAAGTTTTATTTTTTTCAAAAGTTTTTATCTAGTTGTTACAGACCTTGAAACACACTTGGGCACCATTTCTCATTGTAATTTAAGTTGGTTTAGTTTTTGCTAATGCTCCACTTTTGCAAAGCTACAAGAAAACTAAAGTTAATTTGTACTATAAACAATTTGCATCCCAAGAGCAAACTTTTGCAGATTTGAGTATAAGGTGAGTAGCTGTGTGATATGTATGTCCAGTACAGCACCAATGCTCAGCTTATCACACAGAAACTTGTCAACTACTGAGGAGACTTCAGTTTGATCATCTTAAAAGAGCTCAGTAACACTGAGATAAATAAAGGTCTCATCACATTGATTTATCAGTCTACTCAGGCTTTATCAGAGCTCCGTATCACTGAGATTAATAAGTGACTCATCACATTGATTTATCAGTCTACTCAGGCTTTAGCAGGAAGTGTTAGCAAAGAAGCTGTTTGTTGAGTCCATCAAGCAAGCATGCTTGCTACACTCTGTGGGCTGATTTTTAAAATAGTTAATACACATTAATGTTTCTTTTTTTCTTTGAAAGAAAGTGGGTCATTGTTCTAAAAGTATTCCCCTAAAAATGTAAAAGATAATTATATTCTGAATACAGATTCTGAATACTTGTATTCTGTTACATCCCAATCCTGGAAGCTGTGAACCCTATAGTGATCCTTACTTGACAGATTTTAAACTGCAGTAGCAATCATATTTAATCAATTGTTAGTTATGAGAGGTTAATATAATTGGTTTTAGGTGAGGTGATTAGTACTCAGATACTCATCCTGAAAGATAAAGTATTTGAAGCCTGCGGAATGCTGTTTGAGCCAGCCCTAGTATTTTGATTGATACTTCAGTTACATATTACACCCGTGTTCCTCTTTTTACTCATCAATCTGCTGCTGACCGTTTATGGCTAGGCCATGCAAATCAAACTTTCAAGATAAGCACTGTGCCCTCCTTCAGCCTACCAAGTACAGGGTAAAAAATGAAAACAGGTCTATTTTCAGAAGGGGAATTCTCTGAGTCTGGAAAAATGAACAGCTTTGGTCTGAAAATAAAACATGCTACTCTCTTCTAGAGACTATAAATATAGGGCACATCTAAATTATGCAAATTTGTGTCATGTACTTGAACACAGTTGAAACTACACCATCTGCAGTATGAATGGACAATGACAGGCCAACCAGACAGTATCGTAGCTTATCCTTTGGCTTAGTGCTGTGTTTTTGTGTACTAGAATGGACTCAGCCTTTCAATGACAGTCACAGATGGCACGGCTCATGGATGCGTCTGTGCTATTGAAAACTGTTTGCAGACCAGCTTGATAAATCAGCGTAACTGAAGCTGCATCTAATGTTTTGAGGCAGATGGCCCTGCAAATACTTATTATTTCTTTTGCAACAAAGCCTTGCCTTTCTGAAACGGTAATTTTAAAGAAGGAAAAACATTCTTAACTTATGCTAATGTGACAAGATTTTATTCCCAGTAATTTTGGACCATTTCTAATCTATTTATCATGGAATGTTCATATAATGCAAAAACCAACTGGCGTTTACAAAGTTATGAGGTTTTGATATGCAATCAGAGAAACAGAGTTGAAAGATACGTAAGGATTTTGTCTAAAAGCAAAGTGAAGCACACTTTCCAGAGGTAGGTCACATGTTTTGAGGCAGATTTCCTTGCAAAAGACGTAATTATTAACATCCCATCTTCATCGCAGAGTAACTTAAAATAGCCCCAGACAGAGAGAGCTTTGATCCGCTTGAAAACAGGAAATTTGATAGGAAATATTTTGTTCGGAGCGTTAGATGTGTCCATTTCTCTGGGCAGGGCCTATTGTGCACAATGTCTCGAAGGCCCGGCCAGCGAACGCATCCAGACGACGTATCAATCAGTGCTGTTAGACTTTTACTCAATTAAGTGTTGGCACTAAGCAACTGGAAATCTAATCTGTTTTGTGTTAGGCCGTTTTTCGTTAATGCTTCGTCCAATGCGTCCAACAGGCCTACTGTTCTCAGTGCCAGGCACCATCTGCACTGTGCATGCTTCAGAGCAGCCAATGTTTAGTACTGAAACGGTGCAGAGGACTGTGGACGAAGATATCCTTGTATGCTTAGTCTCATTCACTTCCAAAATCTACACTATATGCCACCTGCCAAAAGTTTGGGAACATCTTGCCTTGTTTTGAAATTCAAATATTGTCATTGTTACTTTTCAATGAAGCAAGAAAAAAAAAATACTTGGAAAGTTTTTGTAAAGTAGATCAACCATTTGCTAATACCATGGGTATATTTAACTTCAGCACTGTACTGAACCTCCTGTGGTTTGGTTTCAGGTGCAAACTGGATGCATTTTGTCTAAGTAGTATGTACAAAACTGGCACAGAAGGAACAAGCCTTCAACATGTGCTGAAAGAATGTTTACCATCAGGATAAATGTAGTTATGTTATAACTGAAGTTTGAGGGGATGAACATCCCTGAAACCCCTCCTTCTTCCAATCTAACACCCTATAAATTCACATCCTCACCCCCCCACCACCAACCCATCTCCTCCCAGTTCCTCAGTCCTGTTACAGCTATGAGGGGGTTGGGGTCTGGCCTTCTAGCTACAGGCCGAAGCTGCCCAGAACTCCGGACCAAGTTCTTACAGTTCTCCCTATCAGTCTTTCTTCATACTACCACCACATGTTGAAGGCACAGTCTGAACTCTGTTTAAACCCTTGGGACCAGACATACATATATGAGATGGTAAACCTCAAGTTCATCAAAGTGTCTTGCTTGGTATTTAGAGCAGGTTTTATCTAAATAATGATATAGCTGTTTTCATTTTCAAACTATTGTTAAAGCATGTATTAAACCTCCTTTCGTCCAAAGGTGACCTAAAGGTGGCCTGAAAGCCTTGTTGCAAATGTTGTCACATATTCACACATGATCTTATTTTTCTTACCTATTCAAAGGTTTAATAATGTTGACTATTTCTTAATGTGCCCAAACCTTTCTTTCTGTTCTGTAGTCATAAGTATAATAATCTTCAAAATGCATTCATGGCCACTGTGATGAATTTGTTAAGCATGATACCTACATGATTACTGTGGTTCTTCATCATATTAACATTGCTTAAATGTATTTTTGTCCATGCTTAAGAAAAGAAACTATTGTTTTGCTCTTTGTCCATTGTTCTATAAAAGCAGGCAAAATGTGGGTATGAGGAACATCTCAGGAATGTTAACTGCTGATTTGGAAACCTCTGGACAGCATTTGCGTCCACGCATCCTGAAACAATACCTATTTTTAGAATCCTCAAGTGACGCTTCTGCCCAGAGAGATGCCATCTGCATCAGCTGTGGATCTTTGGCGTGTGTGTAGAGAGCCTTTCTCTGGAGGTTTGCGTCTGGGCAAAAGTGGACAACAACAGATGGATAGCGTCCACCATCTTTAGTTCTGTTTGAACCACATGGCTGGATGGGATGCGGCTTCTTTGATAAGGCCCAGTTTGCTTGTTTAGTCAGATTTGATGTCTCTGGTGGATCTGATCCATTTGCCTGTTCGCCTTTAGGGAGGTCCACAGACTCGATGAACAACAAAGATATCTCTTTTCTGTTCACTTGACTGTACACCAAAACAAAACAGGCTTCATTTAAACAATACTACACATGTTTACATTTTTCAGAGACTGCAGAATGCCTGTCCCTTCTCATATCGCTCTCCAAGATGCCTGAACCCCCCCCCCTTTCAAAACCTACAAGGCAGAATAAGGAAAAACAGTTTGTTTTAAAAACCACAGTGTATGATTTACAAAGTCATATTTCATTCAAATTAACCTGTAACGTGGAATATGTGCTAACAGCCTTCCACACAGTGGGTACAGCATTAGGCAAGAGCTCTACGATATGGGAAAGCATGAGTAAGTGAATGACTTACTCTTCTTCAGATGTGAGCATAGGGGTTTAGAGGAATTCCCGGAGGCATGTGTCAACAGGCATAGGACAGATAATGTTTTGAGCACGTCAAGATTTGTGCATAGATAGAGCAAATAAAAAGTAGGACAATGTTTACGAGTGACTTACTGACAGCAACTACAATTCGCAGTAGCAGGTGTGCTAATCTGAAAACTAATTTTCAGTTAGCAGTATCACAAATAGCCTACGTCACCCAAGCAAGTTCAACACTTCATGTGGATCAAATACAAACCCACTCCTTTATGAACAATCCAGTATAATCCCGCCTTTTAGATGCTGTTTGAGGGCTCTAGTTCATGAATAATCTCGCATAACCCCACCCACTCCGCCCATTTCGCGAGGTCTCGTTCATGAATAATCCTATATAACCCACCAGGTGGAAATAACTAGCCCTTATGTATGAATACTGCAACATAACCACGCCCCTTTTATGAACATCCGTTGTAGTTCTTCCTGTATACACTCATTTATGAATATTTCAATTAATAATCTATCGTAACCCTGCCCTCCTAATAAATAATCCAATATAATACAGCACAACACAGGAATTACCAATTATAACCTCGCCCTTTATGTAATAGTCGTTCATTAATAATCTATTTTAGCCTCAGGTGATTGCTTACAAATAATCCCACACACACCAGTGTCCAGCATAACACCTCAGGTGCCCTAAATCAAGAAAAATCAATAATAGTCCTGCCCCTGGTCATGAATAGTCCAAAATAACCCCACCTGCGTTCAGAATTTTCCACCATAATCCCAAATTTTACCTGCTTTCGTGAAGAATCCCCACCCATTACACGCTACTGAGGAGCCCTGCCCCACAAATAATCCAGTATTGCCCCGCCCACCAGACGCAGCCTTGCTCATGAATGATCCATATAAACCCCGCCCTCCTTCATGAATAATCAACCGTGGCTCCGCCCCTCAGACTCTGCTGGAGAGCCTCTGCCGTATTCACGCTGGTCTGTCCCCCGATTGATGAGCGGGTTTGGCGTCGAGGCATCGGGACTGACCTTCTTGTTTTGTTTTGCTAATTCAGTGCGGCTGTATTTCTGAACACAAACACAGCGTCCTGCACTCCAGCATCAACATATCGGGAATTACGGTGTCGTCCAGCTCCGGTGGACGGGAGAAAGGAGCGAAGAGGGACGGGAGAAAGAGGCAGAGGGGTTTGCACTTGGCTGAGGTGCTTTGCCGTCCCAGCTGTTCGTCTGCACGACTGCGGGTTTGACTGGAGAGACTAGAGAGCGACCGACAGGAGGAGGGAGCCTGAAAGGTAGGTGTCTAGTATTTCCGAAGCAAAAACGACAAAACATGCCTGAAACGCGTTGTTTTCGGCGGATAGGTAGGATATAAACACGGCGTGGACAACGTAAGGTCAAACGTAGCCGTGTGTTTCGTCGTTCCCTCCATACCGCGATTCATTCTATAGCTGCATGAACCGTAGAAGAAGCATCAACGTGTTGACAGACAGGTAACGCTAACGTTAGCGGGGAATTCCACCGATTTTTCCATTTTTTTGCATAATTCCGTCGTTACAGTGTAAATATAGTCATTCAAAGTGGTTTAAGGTAAGGTTCATTGTAGAAAAACTACAGACTCTTGGTGATAGAAACCAGGGGTTGCGCTGTCTACATCACAGCTATAGCCATTTTATTTGCTATCCAAAACCTGCAGTGAGCCTACACGTGTCTTCAGAGTTGTAATATGTAATGCTGATGCTGGTAGTGGAAAACCTGAAAAAATAAGTTTTGTTTGGGGACTTTTTGCCTTACAACGCCCTGTATGTACACCTCCGCCATGAATGTATAGTAAATAAATAGAAAAAAATAAATAAATAGATTAACAATACATTTTAGACCAAAAGTATGTGAAAACAATGTCTCAGGCATCAGGTAATGTATCCATCACCATTTTGTGTTATAACTCTGTAAGGGAGGTTTTAGAGGTACACGTCTGGTTCCTATCACCACCACTGTGAACAATTTTGACTCTGTAAGTTTCTATGGAAGGGAGCATTTCACACCAAACCACTCTGAATGACTTTATTTACCACTTCATTATGTAGAAATTGTGAAAAATTGGTGGAGTTCCCCTTTCACGTTAGCAAGCTAAAGCTGGCTCAGTTTCAACAGCAAAATGAGTAGCTGTGTATCTCGGTATAGATGTTATTCGGAATAAAACTCTGTTTGTATGAAACAAGACGTTGACGTTGGACACGTTAACGTTCACTCAGTTAACCCTAGCACCTTCACCAAAAGTCCAGCTAGCGTTAGACACCAACTTACCCCACGTACAAGCACAGACTTTTATCTCATTCACACACAAGCTAACCGTAAATATAAAGGCAAAGGGTGAACATACAAAGCCAGCGTGTACAAAACATGAATAATAAATGGTTAGGAGGAGTATCGTCTGCTCTGACCAAGTTGCTTTCAGCTCATAATCAAACGTGTCCTACATTCAGCTACAGCGAGGCTGTGGGCGGGTTATCATTACAGGCTTGTCGTTTCACAGGTAACGGCAAGGCACCTATTCCTGCTACTGCCAGTTGATACTACGCCTGAATAACACGATTTAAGTTTAAAAATGTCCACAGTTAAATGTAGTAAACCCGTTTTTGACTCAAATGAACTTATAGTAGAGCCTCTGCTTAGCCCTGAGTAGTAGCTGTTTGGGTTGCTTTTGCTGGAGGACAGGGGTTTGGCTCTTGTGTCCATCTAGAGAGAGGGAAGCTGGACACATGGTAGTTTACACACCCACATGTTTACCAGTGAAGCATGATTTCGTTCCCTGCTGTAGACATCTCAGAAAATAATGAGAATTATATAAATATGCTCCCCAACATCGCTGACAAAACCCACAGCAAATTTAGAAATGCTTTTGGCCCTCAGTTCCTGATTAGCCATGATTCTAAAAACACACTGAAATATCAATGTTTTTTATTACTGAAGCATGAAAACATTCAAGGAAGTGCCTTAAAGGGTTTTACTACACAACAGCGAGCTAAATTTGTGGCTTATAATTGACCAAACCTCTCATAAAAGCGTAATAAAACGAGTTAGAGGAGTTAGCTTACCTGAGGGTAGTAAGAGCTGTTATGCTAAGCTTGTGTACAGTTGTCATTGAAGCCTTATTGTTGTGCATTGTGTGGCAGAGTTGCTGGGGAACTGACTGAGATAGCCACAACACAGGATGACCACAACACAGCCACCATGTCCAAATTGACTTTGGCCTTGACAGTTGGTTTTCTGGGTTGGTAGTTCAAGCCACAACTTTGTGTTGTGCTTCAAAGAATATGTAGTACATTAACCTTCAGGATTTTATCCACCAGCCCAGGTTAAAGGCCTCGAGTTAAGGTTGAACTTGTCGATATTTGCATGCTGTAAAGTTCCACTGCCCTGTCGTTTGGCTGTGCCCAGTGATGTCACTGGAATACTTTGTACTTTCATTTCTCTCACGGAAATCTGAGCATTTATCAGCCAGGCTGCTAGTACTGAGTATATGAATAGACCTTGAGGCCAGCCGTGAACACATTTCTGTAGTAATGTCCTGTGCCTTACTGTAACTGTGTCAAATCAGGGTGCAGGGTTGGGTCAGTTATGACAGCCCCTCATGTACTAAATATCAGGTGGTTCTTACTCGAGGCAAATTTGTGCATGACTGGCAGTCAGCAGGTTCTCCTTAACTGCTGTAATAAATGCAGCAGGGGCTGCCGTGGAAAAGTGATTAAAGGGGAACGTGGTGCAGTTGGGGTTAGAGGGGCTTGATTGAAGCACTTGAGTGAAAATCACTTCAGCTGTGTGTGTGTGTGTGTGTGTGAGCACCTACACCGGCATGAGCCATCCATCGTGGTGTGGGAGTGTCATCTGAGGAAATAACCCAATCATAATTTAGCACCGCAAATTGATTCGGTTAGATAGTCTGTGTAGGGGGGGTGGCAGGGGGGTATCCTCTTAGGATTAATAGACCGGAGGGTGCTCGACTAACCATCAGTAAAGCAGGAGGACCTCTGTACTCAGAGCGCAGATGAGGACGGTTCTTCAGCAGGCATTTTTTCTTAAACGGTACATTTAAACCTAGCGTCGAGTGCAATTTAATTTGTGAACAAGGGGAGTTTGAGGGAGACCCGGGGAGGACTAATAGGCCTGACGCCACTTGTATTTATTCTTGCATGTCTGTTTTCAGACAGCGTTGTCCTGACCTTGAACCTGGTCTTCTGCGGCTCCCGGTTTTGACACAAACCTGCTGAAGCATTGTATCTGCATTGCTGATTAAATGAAAGTCTTCTGAAGTGCTTAATCTAACTAGCTACTTTATGGTAGGCTTTGCGTCATCCTGTGTGTGAATTTGAGTCATGGTGTGTTCTGTTTTGTTGCATTTATGACCCCTTGACTTCATTTATGGTAGTGTGGAGTGACACATAATTGATATTTATTACATTACAGTTGTACTTAACTCTTACAAGGATCTTTACTATTGTCAGGTTGATACACTTTTTAAATTAGGGGTGCGCCAGTCAAATTTTGATTATGGCTTCTTTACAGCCAAAAATGGCAGATTTTTATTAGCTTTCTTTTTAACCTAAAACTCAAAATTTGTGGCCTAAATGAACACATGAAACACGCTCCCACATTTCCAGTGCTTTAAGTCACATATAAAAAATAATAAATGATATTATTTACTCTTTTTACTGAGGCAGATTGGCATTTTAACATGGTTAACATTAAAATCAGTTGCCTGTTTAAATAACATGAGCTCGAATTAAGCTCTAGTTTTGTGGAGCCAGATGTGATCTCATTACAAGAACATCTGGAGACAGCCAAGAGAAACCTTGGGTTAAATGTGGATAGACTTAATAGGGTGGGAACACACAGAGTGTGAACTTTCTAAAGCAATCCAAAGCCCTATGGGGCGGAGCTCAAAGCAGGGGGTAATGATGTGCTTGTCAGTACCGTCTGATGGACAACAAGCCTGTCATTAGCCTACCTAAAAACTCCAGTTAAGCATGTAGATGTGTGTCATGTGCAGTTCCATAAGCTAACAGTAGCATTTAGCTACTGATTTATGGCAGACCGAAAGCTTAAAAAATTGTTGCCAGATGTGAATTCTTATTACAACTAATAAAGCACTTCATTGAAAGTATGAGGCAGCTGGACATTTAATGCAATTGGTCAGGTCACTTATATCGTAAAACTGCAACACATTTCAGCCAAAATTAAAATTATGAAATATTCACTGCCAAGTGAAGTGCAATACAAAGTTTGGATCTGATGTTGGTCAGTTAAGATTGACCATTAAAAGTAATAAGAAGATTGTTGACATATTAAATATATAATGAATTACATATTCCCAAGCATGCATGTGTGACTCTTTTCATTGTTTTGATATTAAACAAAATGTTCTATATGTACAAACATTTACCTTTACATATTTCCATTGTGTATGTATTAAAAGTTTAGAATCCACACTTCCAACAGAATTTCTCTACTTGTTTCAAAGAGCTATGATTGAGAAATAATATATATAATCACAGCCTGCTTTTGTTATCGGCCACAATAAATGCACTTCTAATGGTTAACCTGAAGAAAAGGTGTCCATTACATTTTAGTGACAATGTTGAGAATTCTAGAGCCACCTTAGAGAGTTAATAGCTCAGTGCGAGTAACATAAGACAGCAGATTTTTGTAATCTAGACTGCTCTGTTATTTTAAAGGACCCAGCATCCAGCAGCTACATCCAGCAGTTATTGGAGTCTTGCACTGGGGGGCCTGTTGCCAGGGCAGCGAGGCACCACAAAGGCAGGCATGCCAGGTGTTGCTTTTTAGCGTGCGGGTCTTTGAAGCATCTGCACCCCCTGTGGGGGCGGCCCCCTTTATGGTGTCTGTTTTCTCGGTTCAGCTGCAGTTGGCTAGACATACAATCTTTTGCAAAAGGCCTTGTTGAGCTGCTGTTTTAGCCTAAAACAGATGTAAGAGTTTAGGTACAGGTCATGAAGAGTATGTGTTAATTAATTAATTGTATAATTGATTAATTTATTGAGTATTTTTAAACTATGAATTGGCTAATAAAATTATTATTAATAATAATTTTGCTGTTTTCTCCCATTTTACCCCATCACAGCACCAACTTCATTCAAAGTTCCATTTGTGTAACAAACAGGTTCTTCTTTTATGGTCCAGTGAAGCAGTAGTAGTGACTGGACAGATGTGTGCATTTGACTGATATTTCAATCCAAAACTGATAATCTTTATTGTACTCTGGAATAGCAGAACGTTCAGGTGACTTTGGGCTACTGTGCTAAAATATCTACAATTTATTGAAATTGACTGAATTTTAACCCTGAAGAAATACATTTTATATTCTCTGCACTGCTAATCCTTGTGAATTTAGTCTCAATTTCTACATTTTGTCGTATGTGCAACCCACAGATGTAGTACGTAGCTTCTATTAGCCAATCAGAACTAGATACTGTTCACCGATAAGTGAAAATTTTCATGTGCAGTGAAGTTGATTTCATTTTTGCATTCATGTTTCTTCTTTTAATAGCTTTTTAAGGGTAGTTGAAAAAGGTTAACATGTAAATTACCATTGTTGGCAACCCATACAGTCAGCTTCCATTTAGTTTGAGTCCGAAATTGATGTAAAACTTGTTTATTTCTGTGGACTGTCTGAACCACTGTGATAGCTAAACCACTGTCTATTTCACAAGTGGCAACCATTGGGGTCCAAGCACTATATGCATTTTGAAGCCAACACAAATGACCGGGATTTAGGATGGCCTTTATTTATAACAGATGTGGGTTATGAAAAGCACTGACCTTTTAACTTTGCTGTGGTAAGCAGCCGGTTTAAAAAAAAAGCAAAAAAAAAAAAACAGCAAACAGAACCAAATGTGTACAACTTGTATTTGTGAAGTTGTTGAGCTCTTCCCATGAACAATTCCACCAGACTCCGCTACAGGGGATTGGTTTCTAATTTGTCACCTCTTTCACTCCTCATGAGTTTTCATGTTTGTTTTGTAAACGTTTATTGGCCCACAATTCCCATGTCAGTGCGTCCCTAAACAATAGAAGTCATATTGCCTCCTTTACTTCCTGATGTGCAGGGGTGTCTAGTCTTATCTCAAAGGGCCAGTGTGGCTTCTGGTTTTCGCTCCAACAAAACAGGAGCACTTGATCAGTTGTTTGAAAACTGAGACCAACTAATTATATGAGAAGAACCAAGTGTGCTCCTGCTTGTTTGAAATGAAAACCTTGGAAAGGTTGTGGATAAGACACCCCTGCTGTTGTGTGTTGCAGTCTATTGGAACGGTGGCTGCATGTGTTACAAAAGCAGTATAAAGCATTATGAAGCGCTTGTGTTTTTAAATAAACTACATGACTTTTTCTTGTAATTGATGTCATTGACAGTTAATCAACTTTGCTGACTGGTTGGTGCAGCTCCATTTATCACTCCATTCTCATTTGCACTGAATTATATTTACTGTTTCTTGGTGCTAATGCTCAAATTGCTAGCTTTAAGGGGCACTCCACCCATGTCATGTAATATGCAATTCCGTGCCATGGAGAGGATTCAGGGTAATTTAGCAAGCATTCCTTAACTGTAAGCTAGTGGTGAAGGCGTAAGGTGAAGTGGGTCCGGGTGAGAGGTAACTGTAGAGTTACAGTCCCAGAGGTCTGTTCCATTGCATAGTTCAACTAATGAAGGGTTTGATAATGAGCTGTTGAGTTGAATGAGGTGCAGTGCTGCGGTCGTCCAGGTCTGGGGACCATAAACAGTGATGGGTCCTTACTTTTCTCCATCACCTACTCAGCAGCTGATGGTGTCTCACTAAATTTCTGTCAACTGATTCAATCACATGCTTCATGGTTATGTGTGTTCATGGATTAGACGTCCTTGAGGTGGCTGGGAAGTCGTGTGCACATCCTTAGGAATCTGTGTGATTCAGAACTAGCACGAAATAGGCCTGAATATTACAGAGTCCAATTACTGTTAGCCAGCTTTAGCCCCCTGGCTGTGATGGGGTCGCAGAGCACTTGAGTTGACAGTAACACACCATGTGACGATGTGTGTCTGAGATGTTGGACGAGGAGAACGGGGTCAGGGGTTAGCTACATATTTGCTCGTCGGTCTGTGAATGTGTAAATGAGAACATTTTGATGTGTAATTCTTTAATGTGGCTCCTGAATTTCGCTAAATATTATGTAATTACACATCGTTCAAATGACTCTGATGTCATTATGTCATAAATGAAACAGCCTTATTATGGGATATTCCAAGCACTCTGGTACACTGGTACACCTTGGTGTGTTTGCTGGGAGAGTGGCAGAAGTATGCTAGGTTGGTAGCTCTGGAAACACTGAGCATTACTTTGTGTAGCGCTTAGTTCTGCTTTCTTGGTTTTTATGTGCACAGAATAAACTGTCAGTTTAGATATATTTCTTAAAAAATGATTGATGAATGCTGACTGGATAACTGACTGATAGACTGCAATAAACTAAATTGTTATTAATTTCATTTTGCTGTATTGTTGAAATTTAATCCTACATTTACATAAATAGCAGTGCCACAAATCATGCTTACATTCTGCTTCTGTTGCTGGTTTTCTCATGGCGATGCGCGACTGACTGTGGCATGCAGACATGAAAACGTTGCCATAGTGACAGCATTACCAATGGAAACGGATGATTATCAAAGGAGAGCTTTAGCGATGTCAGTTCTATATTAAAGGTGGAAAACAGGCAGGAGGACGCTCCATACTATTGCAGTCCTGGACTGCACCAATGAGATGTTCAGCGTCCATGCCTCAACATCCTGATTATTCTGCTGCTTTTGGGAAAACTGAACTCTTAGTGGAACATTCCACTGACTACTGCAGTACGCTGTGTTTGCCGCTGGCAAAGGCGGAATTTTCCGCAGGCGCTCCATTGACAATAATATATAATATCTGGTTTGCCATCGTCTGTCTACCCTCTAGTGTAAACGCAGCAGACAAATTCCATCTGATAGTTTATCTGTTGCATCAAAGTCAAGTGTTTCTCACTCAAACAGTGCTCCTCATTAAACAAATCACAGACATTTACGAGAATTGCAGGTGTTCATGCAGCCGTGCAAATCAAAACAGAGGTATTTCTGCAAAAGTAAGCTGATTGTGAAAGAATACACTAATCATTTTTAATCAGAGTAATAATATCACTTAAAGAATGACTGGTTATCATCTTTGTTATGCTCATCATTCCATATAACGCAGTGCTATGGTGCCTACATGGCTTTAAAAGATCCCAGTGTCTTAATCACCGTAATGACCGTCTGATGCTTGAAAGCTTCAGTCATCATCCTTATCTCTCTCGTGTTTTTTTTTTCATGTAGTCAGAGTCAGCCGTCTTTGCCAAAAGAGAAGAATGAAATTGCTGAGATGAGGCTGACACCAGATGCCTGTTTTTCAGGGGGCCAAGGGGGCTTGACTGTCTGTCTGAGGGAGGTTATTTTTGAGGTGTTCTGTCCTGTTGCAGCCCAGCTAGTCCTGGCTATGCTGGTGGTGTGTCGGGAGACGTTCCCCTAGAGTGCCAGTGTGAGACCACTTTGGCATTTTTTCATTGTAGTGGTTCCGGCTGGGTATGGGATAGAGGATACATGATCCTGGATCTGCACATACCTCAGAGCACAGGTGGGCTTTGGCTGCAGCCAGATAGACCTTATCTCCAGTCCTTGAGGGAGCTCACGTGTCCAAAACCCCCTCTACCTCCCCACATACACCCCTATCCCGCAGGGCCTACCTCAGCCAGAGCAGCAGACAGACCATGAAGAGGGGCCAAAGTGTGTAAATGTAGGGTGGAGACTAGAGAGGAGGTTTGAAGGCCTTTTGGTATTTTTTTTTCTCTCTCTCTTTTCTCTCACTTTTCTTTTTTCTGTGGCATTCCTGTAGGCCCTAGTTAATTACTTGACAGTGGTGGTCAGCTCTGCTTAATAACAGACCATAACAAGAGAGCTAAAAAGCAGTGTCTGAGAGACTAAGGCCTGGAGCAAGTTATTCAAAAAATATGTGTACACTCTTAAAAAAGAAGGTTCTTCAAGGGCTCTTTAGTAAAGAAACTGGTTTTATATATATATATGGTTTTATATTTGCATGCTTAAAGGGTTCTTTGCATCATGAAATTGTTCTTCAGATTAATGGAGATGTGCTGTAGTTGTAGATGGTTCTATATACAACCTTTTTTAGAAAGGGTTCTTTTTGGAAATCATTTTAAGTCTCTTGGATAATTTGTAGACAGAAGAATGTTGCATTCTCGTGGATGATGTGTGGACAAAGATTGTTTTTAAAAGCAGAGAAAAAAGTTTGTAAAAATATTTAGATACGTGTGGACAAGGGTTAAGATTAATCACCCGAATGGATAAGTATGGATCCACCATTTCTGCTAGTCACACACAATAAACGAATATTATTCCTTCACTGCTTTTCAGTTTTTATTTATAGCAATATAAAATATTTCTTGTTGGGATATTCAAATACTAATTTTAAAAACTGTGGATATTTAATTAGTAAAAATTAACTGGCCGTACATATCTTAACAGATATTAATGAAATGATGAAAAGGATGGGGAGGAGCCTATCCTAGATCAGCATTCGGAGATGTTTTGCACATATTGGCCCTACCTCCACATTGCTTGCCTGCAGACGCTGTGTTTGCTTTGGCTTCTGGTGGGCCTGTTTCTTCCTCGGCTGAGGCTTGTATTTAGGCCTGCTTTGGGTCGTTTGCACTCAGGAGGACCAGATGCAGACGTGGGGGGTGGGGGGAGGTGATGTTATAGCGCTCCACTGTTGAATATTTTATCATATCCGTCAGAGCTCCTACATGGAGAAAAACCTGCTGACCTGGGTTACAGAAAGCACAAGCCATAATCATGAGGGCTCGGTACAATGGAGGTTGATAAAGGCTTGTTGACTCAACCTACTGCTATCTCAGTGTTTGGCTTTTCCATACACTGCCCATTTGTGGGAAGTGCCCAAGAGCAGAAGTTCCCAGTTCTTTTCTTTGGGTTTGCAGCCAGTGAGTGAACATGAATTGTTCTGTTTTAGCTCTCATCATTGTTCTGCTGTGAAATAAAAGAGTTAAAATTAAAATAAAATGAAATCATAAGTTGGGTGGCAATTTTAGATTGTTTAGTCAGCTGTGTAGGATGTAACTACACAACCAAACTACACAACTAAACTAAATGACTAAATACTAGCTGCACTGACCAATTACAACATATTTTCCCTCCCTTTTTTTGAAGCCATTAAACGGAAGAGCACTGTTGAACAAAAGCAGCCCTTCCAGCACTCTTTTCCTGTTATTCAGGAGTGACGACTACATGAATAGAACTATGCCATCCGTGTCACCTAATTTGCTTAGTTCATTTTCTTAATGTATCTGACTTGTAAATGTGAGGTTGGCTCCAAGGCCAACTGCTGTTTATATTCAGGCATAATTTTTCCATTACCTGTTAGATTTTGAATGCACTATAGGTGGATCATTTTTGGTTAAAATGTTATGAAATATCAAAGGCCTAATCATTAATCTCTGCAATGCATAGGCTTTTCTAATAAAAACACCCACTATATCAGTGGTCACCAGCCTTACTCCTAGAGATCTACCTTCCAGCGGGGTTCACCTCCAGCCCAAGTCTAAAACCCCTCAGTGAGTTAACCAAGGACTTCTGAAGGCACTAATAAGATGGATCAGGTGGGGTCGTTCAGATTTGGTGGTAAAGTCTGCAGTGAGGTAGATCTCTTTTGGAGCAGGGTTGGTGACACTATATTGTACATTTGCTTCCCAGGGTTTAGTAACTCTAAGCCTGGTTTAACTGTAGTGTTATTTTAGTGGTTCCTCACTGGGACTTTGTTATCCTCCCACTGTGAGGGGACGACTCAACACTATGGGTCTGAAAGGATGTGTAGCTGTCAAGAAGCCCTTGACAAAAACTGACTGAGAAAAGAACATTTTAACATGTCAAAACAGTGAAGCTGCTGGTGTTCTCGGAACAATGGACTGGACGCTCCCAGAGCCCAGACCTCAACATCATTGAATGTGTTTGGCATTACTTGGAACAACTTCTTAGATTAAACTTTGTAGAAAAAATTCCCCTGCAGATTTCTTTGAAAAACTGAATGCAGGTCTCCAGAAAAGAATAGACTCTGTAATATAGGCAAAGAGTGGACACACTAAATACTGAAAAAAAGGCTTTTGGGTAATCTTCTGTTAAATATATATTTTCTGCTTTTTTCTGACGCTGAAAGTAACATAATGGCCACTTTGAATGAAACATTAAAAATGAATGGTGGTTTCTGACTTTTGCATAGCACTGTATTTGCGCAAACAATTACGGTTTACTTTGATTTAAGTTCTACATCGACAGATTTGAATAAAATAATATTATTAATAAAAATAATTAAACATAGAAGCATGCTCAGTGTTGAGAAGTGAATGTGATGCAGGCTGCTTTTAAGTGTTGTTAAGGACTATGCAGCTAGCAGAGAGCTAGCCGATATAAAGTAAAAGTGCTTCTTTTTGCTTCTTATGGCTCACAGCACAGGGGACCGACATGTGGTGTAGTCCACATACTATGCCCACACATTGCATCTACCAAAACCAGTTAGTCTGCTTGAACCAGGTTATTCAAGGTGATGTCTTCCCCCAAGGCCTTCAGCCGTTACACATAGCCCACAAACAAAACACTGCTATAGTTATTCTCTGCTGCAGTCCACAAGCTCACTGTTCTGCCATCTCACATGGAGAATGTGACCAAATGCTTTGATTCAATCTGATGGTTGCTCTCTCGCTCTGTCTCTCATGCTCTCTTGCGCTTTCTCTCTCTGTCTAGCTCTCGCTCTGTGTTTTCTGCACATTGCACTGTCTAGGCTGGGTATTGCACCAGCTGCAGGTAAGCTTCAGTAGGCGAGAATAGCTGGACTACTCTCTGTCTGGACAGCTTCTTTCACGCTCCGTCGTCTCTCTATCCTTCCATATGAGCAGTGGACGCAAAGAGGGTGTGATATTATTATACACGCTGAGCTTCTGCTAGCGTTGATGGCTTACAGTAAAAGGAAGTGCGCTCTGTCGCACTGAAACGTTAGAGCTCATTTGCCAGTGTTACTGTGAGATGTGATTGTCTTTGTACATTATATTATCACATCACTTTTAGCTCTGAAAGAGGTGACCAGCCATTATTTTATTGTATCTAGAGATGTCCTGATCATGGTTTTTTGCCTTGGTCCTGATCTGAATCACTTAATATTGAGTGTCTACTGATCCAATATTTGTATTTTTGTAGATAATACAGCTGCATAGTGTATGTTTCAGTTTAGAGATGCAAATTTGGGCAAAGTAACCAACTGTCATTAGTCAGTGATTAACCGCTAACTTGCAAGCCTAAAATCAAGAACACAACCCATCGAAATGTCAATCTGAGCCATTGAGCCATTGTTTGAAGCTGTTGTAAAATACTTGATATACACACTGAGGTATTATAAAGTATTTCTTGTGTAGGGCCATGGAACGTAGAAACAGCCAGAAACTGTATTAAACATATCTCATGTAAGTAGCCAGTTTTGTTTAAACCAAGTTGCTGACAACTATACATGCATATACATGACTAAAAACGAAAATGTTTATGAAATGACTGGAATATGCAGTGATTGGCTACTGAATGCTCTGTATTCTACAGTTCTTAAGTTATATTTACCACTCATTACTATCTCAAGTTAAAACGAAGTACTGTGACTAGGGCCAGCTTTGGCTCGGTAGCTCTTGAATGTGTTTGCCATCCATCAGGGCCAGATCATCCCACAGGTTTATTCCCTGAGGCCCAAGCCACTAAGGGGCCTCCATGAGTAATTATGACAAAATCTAAACAGCTGTCTTGACTTGCTGTGGGAGCTTTACTTGTCTTATGGCTAATCAAAATCCTGATGCCCTCCACGTCTTTCCTGAACGTTCGCTTCCTTCCTTTCTCCTTTAATTGTTAATTAGCAACTGTTCTTCTATCTGCTATTACCTCGGTCAAACTTTCAGTTTTTTTATTTATTTATTTTTTTTAACAGCGAGCCAGTGTTCCTATGAACGGAATAATTTGAAGCTACAGATATTCTAAAGATGTGCCTGAAGGTCCTGTAAAAGTGAGATCTGATACCCTGACAGGATAGAGGGTGTCCATTTCCAAAGCCAAACAAATTGCAAAAATATGTCAGCCACAATTAAAGAAAAAATTTGCTCCTTGTCAGCAGTGATCTGTGAACTATTTCCATGCATAAAGTCATCAAAGGTAAGATATAAATAGCCCATAAGCATTTTCAACATTCACCATGGAAAACTTTTCAGCTTAGGATGCTTGCAGATTTCAGTTTTTACATTTGTAGTTGTTGTTGTTTTCTTATATGGCTGTCTTATATCCATTCATGTCATATTCATTGGGGTGCATATTGTGCTTGTGGAAAGCAGACATATGCTTTATAAGGAAGTGCTGGACTGGTTGTTGGGCTTATGTTAATATGTGGTCTGGTTATTGTTTTCATAATGTTGTCGTCATTTTTGTTTTTACCCCCTATAGCATGTTGGAAAAGTGTAGGATGATGACTACACTGTTGTCACCAGTAGGCTCATATCATGCCATAGCAGGACACAGCTTGTTTGGAAAATGTGTTGTTTGCAATTTGCTTTTGTCTTTGTGCAATATTATATTAATTGGCAGTTAGGCTGTTTTTATTTACTACTTTTAAATATTATACTGCAGATATTTTATAGAACATACCTGACTGTTTGTTATGTCTGTGACAATGGTCTAAAAGGATTGAAATTTAGGCTTGGAAATTTAATCTGGATTAATGTAGCCAATACCAATCAATTAAAGTGAGTCTTGATTGGCTCTAGTAAAATCCCAACAGTCCAAGCTCTCACTTTATGCCTGTCATTGGTAATTAACAGTGTCCTTGGTTTTACTCGCATAAATTTATCAAACCTGGCTGGCTCCTAGTAGAGGGGCATTGACCTTCATGGGTCGTTTCAGTTCTGTATTTACATCAGCCTTTAGAGACTTCAGAATGGAGCCATTGTTCTCAGACACCAGAAGCGGCGCAGAATTGAGCATTACTGTGTGGATATCTGCAGGCTTCGTTATCTTCTTTCTGCTGTGGACAGTTTCTGTCATTGTTGGGCCAGATGTCTGTCCAGTGACCTCTGATCCCACTGCCCCAAGGGAGCATTAGCATTGGTGTCTGTAGGAGTGCTGGGGTGTGGTAGTTAAAGAGCAGTTTCTGATATAAGTGAAGTATCAGGTTGGAGCTGTCTAGGTTGTTTATTAGCTCAGTCACATGGCTTGTACTGATCCTGCCTGGTTTCTGTTGTATTGTTTCTTCTTTCAACAGGTTGAGGACCTCGGTCAGTTTTCCTTAGATATATATATATATATGCTTGGGCACGTGCATTAGAACCTATAGTGTAAACCTTTCAAACCTTTCAAAATGATTCAGTTGGTTGTCAGTTCTTTAGAAAACGACTTAGTGTACCATGAAATCTGAAAGGACAGTAGTGTTTATTTTGATATGATTATGTATATATATATGAAGGTTTTTTGAGGGGATATTTTAGGTTTGAGAATAGTATTGTCATGTTTTGCGTAAATAAGAAGCGCTGAATTATTCCTCTGCTGATAAAATAGTTCTCTTATTCAGGTAACCATGTGGAAAATAGCTGTGGTGAGCAGTTGAACCAGGTTTGCAATGGTGGTATTTTTTGTCTTTGGATTACTATTTACCCCACAAAGAGCTTACACACATAGCAGTAATACTAGCAATAATAATTATGATAGCAACTCTTTATTTTCTTATTTGTATTAAAAATAAAAATGTTCAGATTTGCATTGGTTGTAAAAAATGTTTTTTTTTGTTAAAAATTATCCCAGAATAATAAGCTGCTGTTAACCTACAAAAATAGGTTTACTTAAGCATCTAAAATGGTTTTATTTGGAAATGTGTGTATGCCGTGATATATACTATAACCGTCAGAAACTTTAATTATAGCATAATATAATTTTTTGGCCACATCGTCAACTACTAAATATTCTAATATTCCAAAATTGATGCAGTAGAATTAGCACCTTCAGATTGATATGTTGAAACTCATAGTGTGCATCTACCTGTTTAAGTACTGGGTGCTGTGGTTTCTGCCAATTATGTTGCCCAGGAGTCTTTATTTATTAGTGCTAATTCACCAACTGCAGTTAACGACAACACGCGTTTGCACATGCTGTCAGACTGCGGCATATAAAGAAACTCTTATCACATTAGAGTAAAGGTCATGTCATCCTGTGACCTTTGCCAGCTGTTTAGCTACCATGCTTTGTGAAACCAAAAAAAAGCATCTCCATCTTTATTTCCGCCACCTTTTTAGAAGCGATAATGACTTCAGGTATCGTCCTTCATGTGTAACCTTCGCTCTTGTCCCGTGCGGCTGAGTATTTTTGGCTTTTCTCGTATGTGCGTCCGAAACCAGACTCCTCTGAC